>NW_018020908.1:0-9364 GCF_002006095.1 Pseudomyrmex gracilis | reverse complement strand
CGGATACATTGAGTAAAATGTCTCAGAAAAGATCCCTTAACCCAGCTATAAAGCAGTCTATTTATGTTTTTTCATATTTTCTGTAATAAACAACTTTTTCGAGAAAAAAATTTTTGTCCGGATTTAAGTGGCGGACCCTGTATATACATATATTCGCGCGTAACACAATTTTGAGCGCAGCTAAAACTGTGCCGCGCGATTCTCTCCGACGATCGTTATTCATTCACGGATAATGCTCAGGAAGGGCGCAAATCCAAACGGTTATCTCGACGACGGAAAAGCGGCCCGTGCAGGATTCGTTTCCACGGTTCGTGTTCCTACGCATCGACGATTTTTCCGGCGGCCGAGAATCGCGGCACACAATTTCACGGAACGGACGGCAGCGGCACTCCACCTCTCGAACGGAACGTCGAATACGCGATTCTCGGTATATACCCTGAAAGAATCCTCCCTCTCTCTCTCTCTCTCTCTCTCTCTCTTTTTTTCTCCCTCATCGCTGTGACCGACGTGTTTGCCCCGCCGTGAAACAAAATGATTCATTCTGCGGAGCTTTGTTTGAAACGCCCGCCGCATACTGCTCTATCTCAAGAATGCTCGAAGGGCGGCGCTTGCCCTTTTCACTCCCCATCTGGTTTTCGTCATCCTTTCTATTCCGTAAGGAACTCGGTAATTGCACGTCGGTATTTATTTCAGCAAATATTTTTGATGTAAAAATATAAATATAATAAATATTAATAACAAGAAATATATAAGGTCTTACGAGCCATTCGCAGGATATTTGAGCGGAAACTGTGCTTGTATACATATATATACACATCCCGTATGAATTTAAGAATTGAGATTTCAATTCAAAAAACACTCACTTGTAAAAATTTACAAGTTGAATTCGTTACATGTGTATATATATATATACGCACAGTTTCCGCTCAAACATCCTGCGAATGGCTCGTAAGGCCTTATATATTTCTTGTTATTAATTTCAAAGCGAGCCTTAAGTCATAATTGTTTAATAATAAATATTAACGCGCCGTTCTTGTGTGTGTTTTCCTTTTTAAAAGCTAATCATTAAAATGCACGTTAATTACGTCACCTTAACTGTTTTACAATAACCAATTAATATTAAAAAATTAGATTAAAAAATTATTTTCCCTCATGTAATGTAGTTCACATCTCGTGTGTATAAAATCTTATTTTACGCGATAGTTGTTCTTTTTTTTTTTTTTTTGTTTTTGTTTTTCTGTGTGTCTCGGTTTTTCTCCCGTCGTTTTCTTCGAGCGTCTCATTTGTACCCTCGTGAGGGCAATACAATTTTCAACTCGCGCCTACGCGACTAAATTGATTTTCGCCGGAGCCTCGAGCGTCTTTTATCGAATTAGTATATCGCGAAAGGCGAGGAAACACAATCACTCCACCTTCCTTAACCCGCCCGACCCGGAGAGGTCGGGCGCACGCCGCGCGTTCTACCCTTAGTGAGCTTTCATTTTCGCGCTCATAATGTCGTTGATTTCGGCTGCGCGCCATTTAGCACCCCTAAGTACGGGACGCAAAGGGTCCGCGACACCGTCTTTCTTTTGAATATCTCACGCGTTTCTTCAAACTAAAATAAAGTTTTTCGCATTTATTTACATCAACAGTTTCACATATTTGTTTCGTGTCTCGCAACAAAAAGATACGCACATATTTTTTTCTTTCAGAAATATTAATCTTTATATATATAATCGTAAAAAAAAAATATACACACATATATCCCGGACTTCTTGTTATGAGATTTTGCCCAATGTAACGCGGCGAGTGAAAAATATTAACACGCTACCTCATTCTTTCCGCACGAGACAGAAAAGTGTGTATTTCACTCTTGTATACGTAGTAGTTTAAATGAAAACTACCTTCTGCGACATAACTCGTGAGAACCATAATAACGTCGCGAGCGTATGCAAATTGATTATATTATTAGGCGATTTTTGGCGATCGTACACGGAAAAAAAAATAGTTTCTACCACAGCTAAGTACGGTTTGCTGAACTAAATTTGCTGCTGTAGCTATAAAATTTTCTGTTACATAGAAACAGTTTGCTGATATTCCTAAATATTTCGACATAATAGCAAAATATGTAGATCTTGTAGCTAAAAAGCTTAGGTGTCCATAATTCTACTAAAATTTAGGAACCACACCTAATTTTGGTAGAATTATGGACATGTATGGTACATATACCAAAGTGTACCAAACTATAGTTCGAGTGACTTCAAATTATAGTTTGGTACATTTTGGTATATGTACCATACGATCGCCAAAAATCACCTATTGTGATCAAAAGCGTCTGGGAGATTTTTATTTTCTTAAAACGATCGAGAGAAATCCTCTTTATATTTGTTCGAAAACAATTTTTCTTCTCTAGACGCGCGATAAAATAAGAGCCAGCCAGTTATGACACATTTGTTCTTGTGAGCAATAGAAACTCGTCGACCACAACAACGATATGATGTCGTATCGCTATCTGTGCGTCGTTTTCTGATACTTATCAACCCTCTCGTAGTTTAACTCGCCTCCCGTGCTTTAACTCGCGTGCGAATAACATATCAAGAGCGGTGGTTAGATAAGTCAACGGCGGGCGTGTGCAATCGAGAACTTCTCGATTGCACACGCCCGGGGAAATAAGATACCTCGGTCGTTTTTAAGAGAAACACGATTATATTCGCATTTTGCCGCGCAATCGATCTAGCCGTTCGCTTTGAGCTCTTTCAGAACGTCCAGTTCTCTTCATTAGGTCGTTATTGTAGGCTCGTAAACTGCAATTTCAGGCGAGTAAACATCCTCTCAAACATCCGCCGTTTCGATATAGTATCGCTTTCACGTTTATCTTGGCTCAATAGCTGATCTAATACACGGTCACTCTGTGCAAACATATAACTTGGAGCTATCGACGAAATTAGACGATAATCGCGGAGGGAGATGAAAGAGCGGAAAAAATTGCGCGCATCCAACCGAAAAAGAAAACCAATATACACAACATCGCAATATAAAAAAACCAGAAAGAAGAATTAGTTTTACAACAATTTGTCGAACGCGTCGAAGAGTAAGCTTCATCAATTACAAGAATGGGAAGAAGTGCAAATTGCTTAAATGATGAGCCGTTCGTCCCTCGCGGGCGAATCTTTTAAAACCGTGAGAACCAACTCCGTGAAATTCGGCGGATCCATGATCCGCAAAATGAAGTCAGGCTGTGTGAGGAGCGAAGAACCCGAGAGGGATGAGAGATGCGGGGAGAATAGTTGAAGAGAGAGAACGGGTAACGGCATCGGAGAAAAGTTTTAAATTGTGCCGGGAAAGGCGGGCGATTAGTGGATTATAAACATACTGGAAACTTCTGATGGGATCAGAGCCTGGCCTGGGTAAGGCTTGGCGGAGATTCGACCAGCTGCTGAATGGATCGTATAACCCTTGGGGGGAAACGCTGCCACGTCCTTCGTACCTTTGGCGACGATAACGGTGAGTGAGATGCCTAATTGGGCTTTTACGACCGAGAGAGAGAATTATTTTAATTTTTATTTTTTCCTCAAATATTATTCCGCACAAATTCGACTATCAATCGACCGAAGAAAATCGTGAACAAAGTTTAAAATAAATAAACGTTAGAATTTCCAACGCAATTTTCGAAATTCTTCGAATTTCTATGTAAACTTTGCCGCGCGACATATTTTACGCACATATTTTACGAACTTAAATTTCAATTTCACACCAGAAAACGATAATATTCCATTCCCAGTTTTAACGCATAAAAAAAAAAAAATAGAGTTCTGTTCCATCTACGATTTGAATTGCGAATATAGATGTTAGGTAGAATCAATGTAACAATATGTTGGTTTTATATAGAATAATATATATATGTACACACAGGGAAAGACCTTGACAAGTCAGTTTTTTTTTCATTTTNTGTTTTTGATGTTATTTAGTAGTTAAAATAGAATATTTTAATTATCCGAAGCGAGAAAGGGAAATTTTTTGATAGATTCCGAGATGTAAACATTTTTATAAAACGTGTAACACAAAAATACATGTACGTTCCGAACTTTAAAATCGCTCTTCTCTAAAATATTACNAAAATATTTGACTTATCAAGTTCTTTCCCTGGTGGTCTTCATATGTAAGATACATGTTAATGTGTGTGCGCGCTGATACGCCGCTATCGAGGGCGCAATTGTGCATCAACGTGACGGGTGTTTTAACCCTAGAGATAATGTGTAAACGACATTTTGACAAGTCGGACTAGTTTACAATTCCATTATCTCGAAGGGACGGTTCACCGAGTGAATCAAGGTAAAGCGAAGCTTCCGGAAAAAGCGTTTCTCGAGTTGAAAAAAACAAAAAAAAAAAAAGAAACTTCAGACTCGTATAGTCGACTTGTTTCAAACTGGAAGAAACAGACTCCCGGAGTAGGATCGTTTCGTTCTGCGCAATGGGAGTGTCTGGCTCGTAAACGAGCGAACGTATACGGAGAAAATACGCGAGTCGCAGGTTTCCGCGCGATATTCGATCCGGGAGAAGNCTTCAGCTTCAAGCGGCGAAATCTCTTGCCGAATTATCCGCGTCATCAAACGCGGCGAGGAAATTTTTCTGCGATGTTAAACCGGTGTGCTAGGCCACCGTGAGACGCGACCCTGCCTTTGAAAAAATCCGAAGAAAAATTTTATCACACAAGACAGAAAAAGAGAGAGCGCGATATTACACGAAGAGAAATGTTGGATGCTATATGCTCTCTCTCTCTCTCTCTCTCTCTAACGTGTGCGCTGTGCGGAAATATCAGAAAAACAATATAATTGTAACAAATAAAGCTTATTGAAGCTCGATAAGTTACTAAACTAAGAAATAATTACGGTCATCCGAGCCGATCGCAGGATGTTGTGCGGAAAACTACGTGAATATATATATATGCATATATATATATTTGTGTAAATTTTTACACGCGAGTTGATACACAATATAATTGTGTATCAAAAGAATATTTTAATTATACGTTTACCTCAATTCAAAGAAAATTTTCAAAGAAAAGTCGTTTTCACACGGAATTTCGCGACCACCACCGAAGAGGCGCGAGATGATGAAAACGGTCTTACGCATTTTTTAATTCAAATGCTTACTACTCGCGTACGCCGAGAAAGTCTCTCTCTCTCTCTCTCTCTCTCTCTCTCTCTCAACGCGAGGCGTCTATTTGTTTTTATTCACGCACTCCACAAAGCGGCTCGTTTCGTATACAGCGGGAACACACACGCCCTCCCCACAGACGAGAACAGATGCGNGATAAGAGAATACGCGCTTCGCCCGCTAAAAAATCCCTTCCCTTNCTCCCTTGTTCTTTTCCGGAAAAAGTACGACGCTCGAAAACGAAATCCATTGTTTCCAATCGTTGAGCACCCGGGGAGAGAGACGTCCTCTCGAGCGCGCGCACTCGAACGGTCGGTCCGACGATTAAGTCGGGAAGTGTCTTTGAACGCCACTTGAACGCGACGCGAATGACGAATCGGACATTCCCCCTTTGGCACAACCCCCCGATGATTCTTACCGCGTCTTTAATGTGCCGTAGTGCTCGCTAAGAATTAGAGCGCCTGTGCCGCTCGAGTGCAACAGGAAGTATCTCAAAAGAGCAAAAGCTCGAGGGGTTTTTCTAAAAGTGTCGTTTGAGTAACGAGAGGTTTTACGCGAGAAGAATACGAGGCTAAATGCGAATAAGAAGTAATTGTGATGCGTGACCGATTACACACACGCGAACGATACATTTCTTTTCTTTACCGCGCGAACGTGGCTGCTCAAAGATCATATCTGGATTCCTAATGATTTTATTTCGTCATTTTAGATTATTTTTTTTATACATCTATCTCGAACCAAAAAGTTTGTAACGTTAGATAAAANAGTGTNGCAAATCGCAAGCAAGATTACATTTCGGTTTCTGATCTATCGGACTGTTCTCGTATCGGCGCTTTATGAGATAAGCTCGACGTATGGTCGGACGATCGCGAGTCGCAGTGAATCGGGACTACCATAAGCCCGGCAGGTGGTCCACGCGGGTGTGTTTCGCCTTTCGGATCTTAATAAATTATCGGTCGGTCTCGCGTGCGTCGACCGGGAACCCCGTTCACTCGCGCCTATCGGCACGCGCATTAATCATTCGATGAACACATGTGCGCACGCGCGCGCGCGCGCACACACACACACACACACACACACACATCCTCCCATAACGCCGGACCAGCAAAACGACCGGTGGGCTCGTCGTTGGCCGATAATCGGCCGCACCATTGTCGACCGGGGAATTCGAATTTCGAGTACGGCCACTCGAATATCATCGTATAGTATCGATCCCACCCGCGAAATCACAACGGGGCAAAAAGAGATTTCAGTTCACACACACACACAAACGCACACGAATCCACATTAAAGCCTAGCGCGGAGATTGATCGGGCTAATTAACCGACCCAGACTCAAGAGAGAATGCAGACAAAGTTCTCTGATAATGCTAACGCGAACGGAGCTTTTAGAGTTAGTCCACTCGAGGAAGTTCGATGAAGCTGTTAAACTTACTTCGTATTAGCATTCAAAATTCAAGAGGCGGTATTTGTACAGTAACTCCAGTATTTGTGCCACTAGCCAACTTCTTGCAAATATTTTTTTTTACACTTTTTACGCCGATAGTAATTAAAAAGAATAAGACATTAAAGAAGCGTAATGTAAATACACACACATACACACACCACACACACACACACACATGTGCGCACGCAAAGGAAAACAAGCGGAGTTATTTCGCAAAAATCATTCTATAAATAAAATGGCGTTTTCGTTCGTATCGAAACAACGCGTTTCTTTCGAGAATGGAAGTAGTCTCGCGAGTCTTCGCTTCAACGGGTTGTGTCCGGGGAAAAGCGGTAGAGAAAGATATATAAAATCGAGCATCCTGAAAGCATTTTTACCCGTTAAAAGCACCGAGGAGAAAACTCGTTCCATCTTCCATGGAAAAAGAATGCGCCTTCGTAAGGCGTGTCCAGTAGTCGTACTCGTCAGACATAATCATCGCGAGAGAACCGGAGCGCGATAACGAGATTGAAATTCGAAAAAAAAAACATATAATTTTAATTGCCATATTACTATATAATTACGTCACTGTGTAAAAAGTCCATTTCACGCGCCGCATTTAACGCGCTATAACCAAGAAATTTTTTAATTACATTATACAAGAAATGTTGTGCCCTGCAACATATTTTCTTTTGATTCCGTTTGAAATAATAAATTTGCAAAAGTCTATTAAAGCTAATTTTAACAAACATAATTACGTACGTAAATAATATTAATTATTAGATCAAAATGAATAAAGCAATAATTTTTGTCTATTATAAAGTGTGATGACATCTATAATATTTAATTAAAACAAGATAAAACATTCACACATTTGCATTGACTTAGTAGAATGGTATTTCCGTATTTATTGCATCCACCACTTGATTAGTCACCGACGCGACGCGACCGTTTCAATTCCACAAATATCACATTTCCATACGAAGTAATTGCCTGGAATGTAGATATTTTTACTGTTGCCACTTCAGATGTATCTCTTCAGATATATATCTCTCTGCACTCTAAAATTTTACAAATTTTTGTAAAACTCGTTTTTGACCAGTCAGTTATTTAAAATAAATTCTAGCGATTTTACCGTGTCGTTTAGTAAACTTGATATATTTTGCGAGATAGACAGCATTTATTTAAGAGCATTAAATAATGGTTTATTTGACAACGGGACAATCCGATTACTTCAGAGCTGAGTCAAGTGTTATAAAAAAAAAAATCATAGTTAACGTGAAAATGTCACATTTTGCACGAGTGGCGTGTTCGATAGCGCGCACATCTCTCAAAATTCGCGGCACGAACGGTTGGATATAATTGTTTGTGAAAAGCGAATGGAACATTCAACGAGATATTTGCTAACGAGCGTGAGAACAACGGAATTAACAACGACGACAATATCCGCACGAATGTTATTCGCCTGCGCACGTGAAATAATCCTAAAAAGGGAGAACATAATTTTTTTTTTTATGCAGTAATTAAGAAACGCAAGGTAAAACAAACGAGATTTAGAAAAATAAAATCTAAATCCTACACATAGTTATAAATTTTCTTTATAAATGTGGCACACACAATGAGCAAGACACCAAGCATTTTTAACAAGTGTCACTATTTATAAACATTCTCTTTCTCTCTTTAATTGCACGCGCGTAAAAATATTTACACGTTTGTGCGGAGTGAAATCATTATTCGCACATTTCACCTGGTTTAAAATAATTCAACATTAAAACACAAAAAAAAGATACAAAGGACAAAAATACAATACGCAAAAAATGTATATCGAAATATATATCACATTTTTATTTTCATATACTGAATATTAAATAAAGTAGTTTTTGTGTAATAACATTTTTCTTCTTTCTGTGTGTAAACCATATTTCAAAAAGAAGAATTAGATTGCGCAGATAAAAATTATTCTATCTGTTGCAATTCTTTTGCATAGAAATAATAACACTGATACGATTTGTGTCATTCAGACCAAAAATAGATTAATTCCAGTGAAAAAATTAGACTATATCTGAAGCGCATATCTGAAGAACCGGTGAGTGTCAGCCCGCAGTTTGTGGACCAAAAAAGAACGAGACAGAATGAATTCATGTGTGCGTGTACGATGTGTGAAAAAAAAAAAAAAAAAAAAAAACGGGGAAGACTGAAAAAACAGGGGCACGGGTGATGACGGTGGAGGGCAAAGAGGAGAGGTAGGCGGAAGTGGTTTTTGTGCGCGCGACGATAAATTCGGCGGGCAGCGTTTTGCCCCCGAAAACCTATCGCAATAAATACGCGGTACGTCCGGTGCGCGGTTGAGCCGCCGCGTTATACTCTAATGCAGTGCATATGGAGCAATTTATAACGCTTCAGCACTGGAGAGAGACAGACAGAAAGAGAAGGGGAGTGAAAAAGAGTGAGAGAGAGAGAGAGAGAGAGAACCCACCACGTTTTTCTACAGAGATACGTACGCGCCACGCGCACATCCTCCACCCTCTCGCTATTGTTCCCGTATTGTTGAATTATTATTTCGTAATTTGCGTTTTGTATCTGGCGACGACTGGCCGCGTCTTGGTGCACACGTGGCGCGACCGTTCGCGCGGGGTGACTTTCTGAATAAAACAGCGGCTGGACAACGAAGCGGGCGCGAGAGAACGAGAAGAATCCTATTGATATGAGGCACGGCTATTAGTCGTTAATTCAAAATATTTTGGATGCGTTCACTTTGAGCGCTTACGCGCTTTGAGCGTCGGTCTATCTTTGTTCTATA
>NW_018020907.1:143989-152744 GCF_002006095.1 Pseudomyrmex gracilis | reverse complement strand
GTATGTATTTTATTGTATCAATGTATATGTAAAAAATTTGTAAAATTGTAAAACTCAAAAATTGTAACACACTCTGATAAATTGTAATACACCGGTAAAAGATATATTTTTGGAAAATGCAACTTTTCATACACACATATATTTGTGTACCGTCAAATCAATTTTATAAATAATGTGCTTATTTTGTTTCTTTTTATTTTGTAATGTAACTATACGTATGTACATATGTAGCGTTTGTAAAAAAATAAAAGCAAATAGCAGCAAATGATGATAAAGGAGATGGTACCTGAGTACACTCTACGAATTCTGATGCTGCTCGCTTAAAAATATTTCTTTGTTGACAATTACGTGTATGTTGTGTGGGAAGTTGCAAATTTGTATATTTTCCATTTATTCCTGTTCTCCTTCCTGAGTTCACAAATCGGCTATTTTAATTCTTGAAATAAATCAAATTCACGCTCTCGAATATACTCACACACTTAAAGAAAGTGACCATTTAAACTCGTGCACGTAGCACGGAATAGAACCGCACGCTGTGGACATAGCGTACCGACATGTCGCTCGTGGAGTGGCTGCGTAGTTCCAATGTCTACCACGCGTGGACGTGCGCTAGTTTACGGGGCGGAAAAGTGATTACACATTCTCTTATGGACCTGGCCGCTCTCAGGCTTCTCTCTGTCTCGAGTGAATTTTTAACAAAGCGAAACAGCTGATGGCGCAACTCAGCTGAGTTGAGCCATAACCTTTTCGGGTTGAAAATTTTTCATTCGCAAGAGCTGATCAAAACCGACGAATTTGAAGTAAAACAGAAGAATTTTGAAACATGTTTCGTTTCGGAACCAGATGTTATCTTGTTTCCAGAAATTTCGGTACAAAAATCGACGAAATCGGCCAGCTCGTTAAGGTGAGCAATACCGGCGTTGTATGACGTTCTCGCGTGTATATAATTTTTCTATTACACAACAAGACGTCGGAAAAACTTGGTTCGGAGTTTGTTTCCCACGCGGCGTCGCATCTCTATCTTTTAGATTGTTTCTTGCAGAAAAATAAGGTGGTCGTTTTTATGAAAGGCATACCGGAAGAGCCGAGATGTGGATTCAGCAACGCTGTGGTTCAAATACTACGTATGCACGGTGTGACTTATGATGCTCACGACGTTCTTCAGGATGAGGAACTTAGACAAGGTTGATACAAACACGTTTTAGTATTTTATTAAGAACAATTTGTATTATACAACAGAGGTGGAGATAAAATTTTCTGTCTCTCGGGTCGTTGTGTATCAGTTGTTTTAATTATACATAGGTATAAAAGACTTTTCAAAGTGGCCGACGATACCCCAAGTGTTCATAAACGGAGACTTTGTTGGCGGATGCGACATATTGCTGGAGATGCATAAAAACGGCGAGCTAATCGAGGAACTGAAGAAAGCGGGTGTTGCAAGCGCGCTCTTGGAAAAAGAGGAATCTTCCCCGAGCGAAGCAACTCCAACAAATCCAAAAAATAAATAAAACTAGTTTCGATCGCCAATTCGATTTGTAAATAATCAAATATCCTGTATCGATAGTTCGTTTTTATTATTAATAAATATTTTTGTTAGCCTTAAGTAAAATGTGAAAAATAATCGTTCGAGCGTTTACTTGTTGTGTGTGTGCGCGTACATAAGTTTTTTCTTGACAGTGCGTGGAACATGTGTGTGTAAAATCATTTTTACATCTTTCGAAGCTCCTTTCGAAGAATCTTTCCTGACATAGTTTTTGGAATACTCTCTACGATTTGCACATAACCCAGTTGTTTGTATTTGCTAACGTGTTTAGCAACAAAGTGTTTCAATTCGTTCTCGTCGATCTTTGCCCCCGGCTTGGGAACCACAAACGCTTTGGGTATTTCGCCGTATTTGTCGTGCGCCACTCCGATAACGGCTACGTCTTGCACCTTGTCGTGACCGCGAATTATTTCTTCCAATTCAATCGGCGCAACCTGATGTCCCTTCACTTTTATCAATTCCTTCAGTCGCGCGTGAAAGTACAACAGGCCTGCGTTTCAGTAATTATGTGTATGACATTTTTTTAAAATTCGTTTTAATTCTCTGAACAATAACTAATTTTTTATCTTCAGTCCTTTTTCCAGTGAAAATTATTTTACGTACCGTTTTCGCTGTAATATCCCAGATCGCCGGTTTTCAACCAGTCCCCGTCCATAGTATCCGCTGTGGCCTGAGCATTTTTGTAATATCCTTTCATTACTTGCGGACCCCTAATGCATAATTCCCCTATCTCGTTCGGACCCAAATTTCTGCCGGGATCGTCGATACTCGCAATTCTCATTTGCGTATTTGCAACCAAGTAACCGACTGACGTTTTCGGTACACGTGGAGTGCCTATTGATGCAATCGGTGACAGTTCCGTCATGCCGTATCTTCGTATGCGCATACACAAATTTTCGTTATCAGTATATTATCGCAACAACAGAATGAACTTAAGTAAAGTGATTACGATTCCCTTACCCTTGTACGATAGGTACATCACCAACGCGACTGAGAAACATCGAGATGGATTCGTTGCCGAAAGGTGCGCCTCCCAATACTACGTCTTTCATAGATTCGACGTGACGCGACGTTACTCGCTCGTCGTTCGCCATCATTTGTATTATCGGTGGCACGGCTTGCAACGTCGTGCATTTATGATTCTCAAGCAATCGTATAAAGTTATCCTTGACGAAATACGGCAAGCACACTATCTTAGCGCCTATTCTGTAGAATATATCAGTTACAATATGATAAATCTTAATATATATAAATACGTAAATATATAATAATTACTGTCACCTGTCCAATTACCGTCACCCTAAGCTATTTTATTCAAAATATTAAATAAATCCTAAAAAAAGTTATGCACGAAAACAACATCTAACGTAGAATTTTAATAAACAAATAAGTTGAAACGGCTTAGAGATAAATCTTAAAATTAAATTGAAGACCTTGAAGCCTGTAGTCCACTGGTGGTGGTGGTAGTGTAAATAATGATTAAATCAAGTAATTGGAACGTAATTTGGAACGTTTCGATCATAGAATTTTAAGTGCAATTAATATAACAAAAAATCCAGCACTCAATATTCTTGTCTCATTTCTTTCATTTTAGGGGGTGACGGTAAATAGCTCTAGTATCGTTCTTTTTTTAATTATTAAATTTATAAATAAAAATAGAGATTTTGAGAGGCGGTATTATTTTGTTTCTTATATCAGAGACATCGAATAATGTCAGATAAAAAGAAAAACATATGTTTTTGATAAATAAGTAGTAAAAACAATTCGCTAACGCGAGAGTTTATTATTTAGGTGACGGTAATTGGGTCTTTTACCCTATATATCAGGTCTAACGGAAAGTTCTGCCCGTTTTTGGAATAAAACAAAATACAAATTTTTCTTACCGTCAATAAACTTGATTAAATAATATAATTGCCATTATTATTAATGATTTCTTGCCAGCGTGAGGGCAATTTATATATTCCATTTTTGAAAAATTTAAGAAAAATTTGTATTTTGTTTTATTCCAAAAAACCGACAGAACTTTTCGGTAGACCTAATATATAGATGTATGTAAGAAATATTCTCAAAGTTATATTAAAATACATCATCAAAGCTGTCACACACAAACAGCTTTGTTTTGACATTGTAATTACGTGAACAAAGTAATATCTTAACACACGTATTAAAAATAGCGTACCGCAAATAACAATACAGCGTAAGCGCTAGTGCGAAAAAGTGATACGCTGGTAATATTAGCGGCACAATTTCCTGATGATATTTAGTTGCTTCCAATGCGGGAAACAACATCGGATGTGTCCGTTGAAGAATATTTACGACAATGTTTCTGCAAATACGTTTCAATCGTGTTCGAATCATTTAAGATTAACTTGTTTCAATTTTATTCTCGCTGATCTGAATTTGCATCATATAATTTTTAATGTGTTTAAAACAAAATAATAATTTTTTGTATACCTGTGTCTCGTCTCGACGGCTTTCGGCAAGCCAGTGGTGCCGCTAGAAAAAGCCAAGACTACCGTATCTTCGGCGGTAACGTCGCATTTTTTATTAAAATCTTCGATGTCGTCGCGTATAAGATCGTTCAAGTCAATAGTCCCCGGGATCGAAGCACTTTCCGTTCCGTCATTCGCAACAATGATCGGCAATTTTATATGTGAATTTGTTTCGATACTTGCTTGAACATCGGCACACTTGACCGAATTTGTAAAAATCGCCCGTACATCGGTATCTTTGATCTGTCTTCTTATTTCATACACCGTACCCGCCGGACTGATCAGAACTGTCTAAAAGATAAGTTCACATGGCTACACACACAAAACATATCATTCTATTAATGAGAAAATCAATTACTCGGTTTATGTTTTTTCTTTTAAGCAACAGTTAACTTCGTCAAAGTATAAAAAAAAAAAAGAAGAATATTTTCTTGATAATAATCTTAAATACAATAATATACTCTTGTTATTTTCCTGTGCGCTTACCACGGCAATTTTTGTGGGATATGTGCCCCGTATAATACAAAAGATAAAAAAAAATAAAGATTTTTTGTAATTTTTTATAGTAGAAAAGACAATATAAAGTTTTTTTGATTGACATAATTCATTAGTCTTTAACATTGTAAATGCTATGTTATAAATTAAGTCTTCGATAGATGCGGCTTATATAACAAACTTATCTTGTATACGAACTATTTAGTTATTCAAACGAGCTTCGAAGACCTTTGATCTCTGATAAACAAGAAGGTTGTCCGAAGGTTCGAAGTTTGAATAAGTAGTTATGTTATTCGCACAAGATAAGTTTGCTATATGAGCCGCACTTATCGAAGATTGTTTATTTATCAAAAAGTATTTACAATGTCAAAGACAAATCAACTATATCAATCAAAAACTTTATTTTGTCTTTTACTATAAAAAATTACAAAAAGTCTTAATTTTTTTATATCTTGAGAAAAACTTAAAATAAATCATTGTGTATTTGTATCATATAACGCCAATAGGCAAATTGTGAAAATATTGCACAAAAATGGCATTATGAACGACGACGATTTTACAATAATTGCATATTCAAGATGATTCGTCATAACGCAACAGTTTTGTCAAAATAAAATTTTGTAAATAATATTTGTCAAAAAATTATAGAAAAGAATCTCGTTACGCATCTCCATAAGTATATACATGAATTAATTTGATTTCTTCTCTCATATGCAATTATGTTTCTATATATGTTTTAAACATCACATAGCTGAAATTTTTTTCTCAATTGAACAATTTCTTTTTAAATTTAATTTTGCAAACATACCGCTAAGATGATTCGTCATGTCGTTATCTTGTTTTGTCAAAATATTATTTGGAAATTAATTTTGCAAACAGTTACAAATATTTTATAAGAGATCAATATTTTTACATATATTTCTCAAAATGTATCTACGTAATTGCAAATCACCAATTTTTATGCAAGATTTGGTCACATAATTTCATAAATGTTTTCCTATCAGGGTAACTCATAGAAGTAAATTATATGATCGTGGATGGCTCGTAAAAAAATCTTAAACTATACACTTTCTTTTTCCCAATAACATCTTTTAGTAATTACTTTATATAAAACACATTAGAACATTATGTAATATGTAAATAAATAATAGACAAGACTCAGTAGACACAAAGTAACTGTAATGTTACGTTAATTTCCTACTCGATAATGTAACTTATGTAAAACACATAAGAACATTATGTAATATGTAAATAAATAAATAGACAAGATAGTGAAAAAAACAAGTGTGAAGAAAATGTTAGGATAGCTCGACAAAACTGTAATTAGTTTTGCGTATTCGTAAAAATGATTGCGCTACTTATCACGCTGACGAATCGAAACTAAACTGTCTATAGTTTCGTTAATAGTTTTGTCAATAGAAATAAAGGAGAAATCACATCAAAATACTAATGTAACAAAGACACGTAACCAATATAATAGCGCGCAAATTATTCTCACTTCTATTTTTTATAACCTACGCGGTTTAAAACTCGGCGAGGCCAAAAAATACCGGAGTTGTCCTACGTACACACGTTATATACGTTATAAATCATACTTAAATATATATATAAATAAATAAATATAAATTATATTTAAATTAAGTAACAAATATGGTCAATAAGAGCCTGTTTTCCAGGATGTTGTTTACGGAAACGTGCGTGTAGATATATATATATACGTATACGTATATATGAATATATATATATATATATATAATTGTTCACAACGTGCAAATTTTTACACGTGAATTTTTGAATTGAAATTCAATTCTTACAAATCATACAGGATGCTAATTTTGCATCTTATATATGAGAGCCCGAATATCCCCCTAATTAATTTTTAAAAAATTGCGAAAAAAATCTTATTGATACCATATTTGTTACTTAGTTTGAAAAACTTCAGAGCCTCAAAAGGATTTTCTTAATTGTTATATTTAAATGCAATATATGTTTTATCTAAATATATACAAATATATACATATATTTTAAAAATAAATATATACATATATTTTATAGAAATATATACGTTTTTGTGTGTCTTACACATAGACCTGCTTCGTGTGCCGCTAGCAAAACGATGACGAATTCCGGGATATTTGGTAAAACAATAGCTATTTTATCTCCTGGTAGAAGATTATTTTTTCTCAAACTCGTTGCGAGTTTACTACACGCTTTTCTCAACTGACCGTAAGTGTACGATCTACCAGTAATCGAACACTCCTAGAATTTTATATACATTATAAAAACTTCACGAATTCTACCATTTATACTTTTATATATGCACTTTCTTATTATTTTTTTTTTATCAAAAATACACTACACATTTGTTTCACATGTACCAAAGCGGTGTGGTCCCACCATTTCTCAATGTTTTCCCAAATAAAGTCGTGCAAGAGAACATTTTCGAAACCGCTCACGTCCGGAAATCCGCTGCTCACAACGTTTTGCGAATCAATTTTCAGATAAATTGCCCTCTCGACGCAATAGTAACGACATTTCGAAGTGAATACGTCGGAACAAAGTTTCGGCGATACGCTGACAGTACGTTCTCCGATACGATGATGTAACGAACGGGATACTCGTGTGGAAATTGATCGAATCATCGTTGTGATAAGTACTAGGAACTTGACGTTACGTTAACAAACAACGAAATAATAATTGAGACTGTTTCATGTAAATGCGTAATGTATGTGGAGTAGACGAAGGAGAACTATTTGTATTTACCCTGACTGTGCGCACTACAAAATGCTTGTTATTATGCGCACGCTGATAAGAGTTTAATAATATTCCAAGAACGATATATTTTATAAATAGTTCTTATCTTCCAAGATAAATCACACATAAAAAGCAAAACTTAGATAACTAGCGCACATAAGTAACTGTTTCCGTAATAGTCTGATAAAATGTTGAAAAATCGTTGACGATGAACTGCGTAACATCTGCAAGGCGAGATGCAACGCACGACTGAATGAAACACAGACGATTCGAATCATAGTTTTGTGATTTTTTGCATTAATTTCGTATTACTGACAAAAAAAAATAATTGAAATTTAACGTAATTCCACAAATAATCGATTGAATTTAAATTCGGAAACCGAGTGGGACGCTTGGTTACATTTTTTTTGCACGAGGAATTCGAAAGAATGTTTTGGATCATTGTCATAATGTTGAAATAACAATCATTTTGTTGCAAATGGCAACGTATAATTGTTTAAAACGTCACAATATACAAATTTATCTATAGTTCTTTTTTTTTTGGTTTTCAATTCAACAAGCCGTTACGTAAGAAACAATCCCATATTTCTACCATTAAATTTTACAATTGATTTGAGATATTCATTAAATCGCCGACTAACGGAAGAATGTCGCATGTTATTTCTGGAATCTTTTCTGAAATAAATCGAATTTACTTTCGTCGTTCCACAGAATTTTTGATTACTCAGGTAAAGGCCTATCTATGTGAAACGTAGACACGAGTTTCAGATTGCAGATCTTTATCTCTTTCTAATTAATCAATCACCGTTGGTCAACTCAACCGATCGATCAACGTGATTGGTCCGCGTCTTATGTAAATGGGTCCTTAATAGTCCAGTTTAACGTTGCTCCTAGCAAACTTCCATTTTCTTATGTAATTCTGCAAACTCTCGTAGCAAACTCTCATTTTCTTATATATTTCTGCTCGTGAAACCTTGACGAATAAACTTGAACAGAAATGCGCATTTCTGTTATCTTTGCGAATAAACATTTTATCGTAACTCATTCTTGTAATTTGAATAGTCACTGAAGAAGATCCATATCGGGATCGAAACGTCTGTACTTAAACGTATAACAAAGAATTTTTTGAACACGAACGTCCCCTGTTTTTGCGCAAATTGATTCTTTATATTTTTTGTATTCTCTATGTTAGAGATAAAATTAAATTTCCTTCTGTTTACATTGCGTGCATCGCTTATCGCGAGAATCCTCGATGTTTTCTAATTATCCTATATAAACAAGGGCATTTAAACCGAGAAGTGCGCGTTTTGGAGCCGAATGTATCGCATCTATTGTTGCCTCTTTTCCGCGTTGCCGATTGATTGAAGATAACGTGACTATAATTTAGATTATATATAACATTAAATAATACATATTATACATATAATTTATTATATATTTATAATATTATACTTTATATTGTATTATATGT
>NW_018020907.1:140496-143680 GCF_002006095.1 Pseudomyrmex gracilis | reverse complement strand
TGTGTGTGTATTATATATAGATATAGAATATTACATATAATATATATAATATTCTTTTTTTTACTCTATTTCCTGTCACGCGACTTTATTCACGTGTTGTTTTTCCACTTCTCTCTCTCTCACTATTTTTTGAGTTTGATTTTCATGCGTTATTTCTGACATTTCTCATATGTGTATTATATATGGTTTATAAGACGTATATACTATCTGTCATCGCGGTGACAGGTTGTGTTCACTGACAACACGTTAAATAATTTGTGACATTTTTTGTCCATTAAAAACGTAACTAAATGTAAACATGTAACTATGATATTATATTTTTTGGATTAAATTCCATTCATATCGCATTTTATCGTCTGTCTTCGCTTACTTTTGTTCCTGACTGTAGCTTCAATATGGCCGCAATTGCAACGTAAAAACACGAACTCCGCAAAGCAGGACAAATTTATTTTTCGTTTGTCCTTATGACGTTTACGCACGGTTGTGAAAATGTGCAAATTGCCGAATCGCGTGCCACTTAGTCTTTACTTTATCGTCTCTTTCGTGAGTTACGTTTTTGGTTTTCCCGATTAGCCACCTCTCTCTCTTTCTTTCACGCTATGCATCCTCGACCTTCGCTTCGATATCGTTCTTTGAAATAATGTCTAATAAAATTTATTCAGAATATTTATTTACACACAATTTTTTGTTATCAGTTTTCAATCGATTTCGACCTAGGAAAAAATATTAAAAATAGTAAAAATATTCCGAACAGGTTTTTTCTGAAAAACTTGCTTTGGTCGCGCAAGATAACAGATACCGTCACAATTGTATTTGTTTGCGCACACGCGATATCATAAACCTTGTTATTGCGATTCGTCGAGCGACACGTATATGTAGAGACGATAAGATTTATTTTTCAAGGGTGAAATAGCTTTGTTGTCTCGCGAGACTAAAAAACGAAATATTGCAACAAAGCGATAAAAAATATTGCGGGGAATTTAAAATAATTTATAAAGAGTATTTTTTTTTTGGTTCGTTCTTGACTTTACATACATTAAAATTATTTACCAAGGTTATCATAACATAAATAAAAAAAAGATAATACGATAATATATGTCAGAATCTGAATCGATAACTGACTTGAGTGAGCGCTTTTGACTACTTTCGCTGCAACGACTGTTCTCCAAAACTCGGTTTCGCACAAATCTAAAATTTAATATATATAACCGCACACGCACGAGATCAATATCTGCACCGCGTCTCGTTGCACGAACAAATAAGAATGTGCAAAAAAAAATAAGAAAAAAAAAAAATAAAATAAAATAACAGCAAATAAAAAAATACAAGTTCTAAAGTACAGAGACAGATATATTTGTACTATATATGTACATGTAGTATATATATATATTTGTGAGTAATGGAATTATGTAGCGTTCCCGCTACGTGGTCTAAAACTTTGTATTAATTGTATCATTTGGCTGATGTGCAATTTCTGTCTTTTTTTTTTGTCAGAAAACGCAAAACAGAAAACGATCGCTTTTTTTCATTTCAGAGATAACAAAAATATAAAACACGTAACAAATGAATATCTATATATTAACAAATAGCGCAACGACGCGAGAAATGTGTCGTAAGATATTTAATTGTCAACGCAATTCTCTATCGAAAAAAAACGCTCCGCTTCTATATTTCTTCTTGATCGTAATTAATTACGAACGCAAACTCTTGGGACGGTTGGCGGAAACTGCATGTATATACGCGCGAGCTTACTTTTGGCACACGTTCAGGTATGGCACACTACGACGACTGCCAAAAAGTGCATTTGCATATCTTGAAAGTTTTTCCTCTACAAAGAGAATGTTGTAATTATCAAACTTTGAAACGTTCAACGTCGTCAATAGAGACATCGAACGTACATAGTAAAAAAAAAAAAAACCGGTACGCGATCGTTACTAATAGAATCTCATCTCTTGAGATATGATATATCGAATATACGTTTGTTTTAATTTTATTTTTCACGAAAAAAACAACGGCGAGCGATAAAAAACTCGAGCGAAATAATAAGACGCATTTGTTGAAATTCTATTTGTTGGCGTAAAAAAAAACAAAAAACTCTCGCGTGATAATTGTGCGATTTATTGTGCGTTAACAATCGGCCGAGCGTGTAGCTTTCGAGCGAGCGAGCGAGGGCGATAAGATTTGAATTTGAATTTCAAATAAGCTTCGTAAAGGATATACAAACTAAAAGTTCTTCCGTTATAATAAGCGCGTGTGTGTGTGGGCGATGCGAAATCTACGGGGAAAGAGCTCCTCGAGAGATCTCTAATCTGTGTGTGCGACTGCAGTCGGCACATTCGCGCGAGACAGACGGATAATTGCCTGTCTCACTAACGTCACATTTGTGTCATCATCTCGAAACGAAAAGATAAAAAGCAGTTGACAGCGAAATTGAATTATGCGACCTTTGTATCTCACTCCGATACGTATTTATATATATATATATATATATACGGCGCACGCACGTGACAGTGAAATCACGAGACAAAAGAAAGTTGAAGAGATTTTAACTGTTTTGGAAGAAGAGAAGAAGTTGTTGCGCCGCGTGTGCGGAGTGACCAGTTACTGATATTACATTGCCACGAGAAGGAATCCTATACTCGCAGCGACGTTCGAGAGGTCTGCGCGCGGCAAAAGTTTCTCACCCTGTGCGTTTCGCTTCCGAACGACCCGAAGTTTCCAGTTTCATCCGTCTATCTGTCGTTTCGCCAATACCGCCGTCTCCGATTTGCGGTGATGAATGCTCGACAATATCGGCAATGATCGGGAGGTTCATTCTCAACAGATGGCCGCCGTCTGATCCTTCAAGATATTTTTGCGCGAACAACGGACATTTAATTATTACACCGAAAAAATTGTATTCTTATTTTGAGCAGATATCCCACTTACTTTAAGTGTATTTTATACTAAAATAGGCGCCAAGAAGAGTTTCTTATTTTAAGAGAAAAATCCTCTAAATAGTAATATTGATAAGAATATATACTGCCTAATATTGATAAGAATATATACTGCCTAATATTGATAAGAATATATACTGCCTAATATTGATAAGAATATATATTACTGATTAGAATATAAAAAGCCTCTATAGAAAAACATATATATATCTCACTATCGAAAAAGACTATATTCTTAAATTAAGAAT
>NW_018020907.1:127706-140074 GCF_002006095.1 Pseudomyrmex gracilis | reverse complement strand
AAGAATATAATTTTTTCGGTGTATATATATATATACACGTACATCGAAAAAATTGTATTCTTGTTTTGAAGAGAGAGATATTCCACTTACTTTAAGTATATTTTATACTAAAATAGGCGCCAAGAAGAGTTTCTTATTTTAAGAGGAAAATCCTCTAAATAGTAATATTGATAAGAATACATACTGATTAGAATATAAAAAGCCTCTATAGAAAAACATATTTCACTATCGAAAAAGACTATATTCTTAAATGAAGAATATATTCTTAATTTCGGAAGAATATCATCTGAAATCTTTAAGAAGATTTTTTAAGTATAAAATCTTCTACTTACGAGAATATAATTTTTTCGGTGTATCTTCTCGTCTCAAAAATCGCTTCGAATCTGTTTTGTCGTCTGTTTCGCATCGCGTAGGGCTCACGTAACAACCAATTGTTCATCTATAATTTCATGCGTGAGTATTTCTCGCGTTTCGTCAATCGGATATGTTCCATTAACGGCGCCAATCATCGTTGAACTGTAAAATCTGTATGTAACAGTCATTTATTTGCGCAAAAAAATTGCAAATAAGTATTGACACGAAGGCCATTATTGGGGAACGAGTTCCTGCGAAGCTCGAAGGAACCGAATGAAAATAGGGTTGCCGGCGGGAGGTGGCGCCCTCCCTTCGACGCCTTCGATCCGCAACCCTTGTCCCGTCCTCGTCAAACCGCCGATATCTCTCTATCCAACCTGTGCGGCTTCTTCTCTTGATATGCCTCGCGGAGACGTTGTCGCGCGGCATTCGTATACATTTCGAAATGAATATTTCACTTTTTGTATTTTCCGTCGAGAAGATAAATTTTAGGAAATCAAATCGTAAAGTGTGTGACGCGTCTCTGCGATACTCGATCGCATCGGAAATAAACAATTAATTCGTCGGTAATTGTGTTTGAAATAAGCTTATTGTTCTGTATATAAAGTTGGGCAAATTTCCGATATACCAGAATATATATCAGAAAGTAAAACAAAATCACAAGGCCATTTTGGTTGAAAGCTCGTGGCGGAGGATAATCAAACGTTTCCTCGAACGTTGAATTTGTCAAAAATAATTGCGACGTAACTTGGCTCTTCGTTGTCTTCGTCGATTTTGTTTCTGAATTCGTTCGAAATATCGATACCTTCATAAATCACACTCGGTCTTTCTCGCTCTTTACACCGAAAAAATTGTATTCTTGTTTTGAGGATATCCCACTTACTTTAAGTATATTTTATACTAAAATAGGCGCCAAGAAGAGTTTCTTATTTTAAGAGGAAAATTCTCTAAATAATAATATTGATAAGAATGTATACTGATTAGAATATAAAAAGCCTCTATAGAAAAACATATATATCTCACTATCGAAAAGGACTATATTCTTAAATTAAGAATATATTCTTAATTTCGGAAGAATATCATCTAAAATCTTTAAGAGGATTTTTTAAGTATAAAATCTTCTACTTACAAGAATATAATTTTTTCGGTGTATATATATATATATATATATAAACGTACACCAAAAAAATTGTATTCTTATTTTGAGGATATCCCACTTACTTTAAGTATATTTTATACTAAAATAGGCGCCAAGAAGAGTTTCTTATTTTAAGANGAAAATCCTCTAAATAGTAATATTGATAAGAATATATACTGATTAGAATATAAAAAGCCTCTATAGAAAAACATATATATCTCACTATCGAAAAAGACTATATTCTTAATAATTTATTTAAGAATATATTCTTAATTTCGGAAGAATGTAATCTAAAATCTTGAAGAAGATTTTTTAAGTATAAATTTTCTACTTACGAGAATATAATTTTTTCGGTGTACGCGAACCCTTCAGAGCCCTGCGCATTTATCGTCTCAAAAAAAATGTCTTTCTTCACGCGCCCCAGTCTCGTTATCGATAAATTCTCCACTTGAAATGAAAAGAATATTGTCTTGCCGAATACAACATCGCGCGCGCAATAACTCCAATATGTGCTGATAAGAGATTTACGCGTCTGAAATTTGCATCTCTCAACAAGTTTTGTCTCCCTCGACATACGTTTTCATTGACCCAGACAGCGGAACCCTCGCACTACCCATTTCTCTTCTTCTTGCGTATATGCAGCGCGAGCTTTCTCTCTCCTCTCTCTCTCTCTCTCTCGCGTTCTGTCTGACGTAGTTACGTGTGTTTCCATCCCTTTCTTACGCCGCATCTTGATGTGGGGGATGCATTTCGCAGTTCCTCCATTACCGCGAACAAATACGCGAAGGTGCCGGATGCATTGCGATATTAATGATCTCTCCCTAATGATCTCTCCCCTAACTGTACATCTACGAGAAATATGCCGTACTTAGTCTACTTACACAACAAATTGTCCACAAAATTGTCTCCTCGGAGAGATTTCATGCGAGATAGATGTACGTAGAAACAATTGTTAATATGCAAATAAAATAATTCGGACAATTCCAAATTGGCCGAATCTCTTCCGAATATTAGAAAAGTTAAAGTCGTCATATAAAAGTTTTCGGCTGTGGACTCGCGCCAAATTTTCGCCCCAAGCGTTCTTGAAGCGAAATGAAAAATTGCTAATGGCGTAATAGAATTGTCAAATTTGGCAAATTGCGTTGTACGACGCGCGAACGCGTTATCAATCTTGTTTTCGCCGATAAGTTTGAGAAAAAAACAATTACAATAGCACACACGTATATAAAGAAAAATAAAACTATTAACTCTCTCGACGTGTAGATTTCTTTTCCAAATCGTGTAAGATAAGCGTCGCTTTGTTCGTCCGTTCGCGTTTATCAAGTCACGATAGACGATTCGAATCGTGCGTGAAAACGAGCGAGTTTCGTGCCACGTTTCGTTACGACGACATATATATGTCAACGCACGTCACGTGCGTTCCCTTGGCAGTGAAAGGGTTACGTCAAGCGTGGAAATTGCCAGCTATCGACGCATCTCTCCTCTCTCCTCGGTATATATATTCGGTAGTTACACTGACCGGCTTTCCGTGTAAGCCGACGATATGGTCAGTGGGTTAGGTTTGTCATTAGATTATTTCGAACACAAGACCCGAAGCCCGGAGCCGAACGCCGATCGGGTCGTCTCCTCTTGTGTGGCATCGCCGCGTCTCTCTTCCCTTCTCTCCTTCGCAGAGACGGCGCGTCGCGAGCGGGTTGGAACTAGAGAAAAAGGGCGAGACACACAGAAGAGCGGTGGAGGGTGGATGAGGGTTGCGCGCCGCGACGCGCCGCCGTACGAAGTGGGGAGTATGGTGTTTCTTCTTTCGGGGGTAGTCAGCGCCGCCACGGCACCACGCAGGGTAAGTTTCAGTCGCCACTCGGTCACCCCGCCGTACGGGTGGGTACGAGAAGTATATATATATATAATAGTACATTTCTGTCTGCGCTCTCTCTCTCTCTCTCTTTTTCTTTTTTTTCTCTCTCTCTCTCTCTGTCTCTCGCGCGTTGGAATAATCGCACACGCGGAAAATTTGCCTCTCTCTCTCTCTCTCTCTCCCGATCTCCCGAAGAGAAGAAGGGGCTGTTTTCAACAAGCCAGCCGTCCGTCCGTCGGCGGGCCTCGCGACACAGTGTCCGCGTTCCCGTCCGGGATACACGGGGGTGTGATTATATATATATATATATCGGGTGCGATTTCTGTGGAATCCGTGTGCGGGAACGTGTGCGGTGCCGCAACCGGTCAGCGCGCGTGCACCCGGACGACGATCGATCGACTCGGGGGATACGATACACACGATCCAGAGCGACGATGGACGGAACCACCCTCCTGAGAGACGACAGATAAGGAACAACCGGGAACAACATTGTACGCGTAACCGGTAACGATCGGTACGATCGCGGATTGCTTTTGGCAATCGAGAACGCGCGCCCCCACGATTGCGCCCCCGGCTGCAAAATAGCTTTTTATCGGGAACGACGCGAGAATATGTACAAGCGGGACGCCGCGCCGCGTGGTGTGACCTAGCTCGGAACGATCGTTCCTGCTCCCGGTCCCCTTCAGCTGCTGGCGCGCTGAAAAATTCATTCGCGCGCCACCCGCAAATTGTGCGATCTCGGCCTCCGGAAGGGGGGAAGGTAAACGATCGCCAGAGCTAACGCGTCTTCCGTCTGAAGATTCCGCAAGATAAAAACTTGTACAAGCAGCTCTACGCTCTAAGTCGGAAATATGTGTTTTAATTAAACAAGCCGCACAGAAATCGAATAAATCCTGGGAAACGCAACGATCCCGAATCCGCGACGAGAAGCTAATGCTATATATATATATATAGCGCACACGCGAAAGGGATCTATACAACGCGTATCCCTGGCGTTTCCCTCAGTCGGTGAACCGTGTCAGATCGTGTCACAAGATGAAAATAATCGAGAAACGATTGTATATTAATTAACACCGCGTCTAATTATTTTTTCCGGAAATAAATCTCGCGCGAACAATCTCCGATTAAGATGCGTACGTCATCGGGACTAAAAAAAGAAAAAAGTACACTATGAGGAATTGTGTCAATTAAAATTTGACGAATTATTGACGAGCGGATGACCGATATATTTTCGATCTCTATTAAAAGCAGCAAACTAGATTAGACACACACACACACATACAAACATTTTACACAATTTAACGCGTACACAAACGCTTCTTTCTCTTGCCGCGTATATATATATATATATGTAACAGCGCGAAATTCGCGGTGATTTTCGCGAGCGGTCATTAATCATCTAATCTAATCATCCCAAATCCTAATTGATTGCCGAGGTAATAATCGCGATCGTTTATCCGCGAATCTTTTAGAGCGTTGTTTCGCTGCGGCAGCGGCATTGGGGCTTATTGACGTAAAAAAAGAAAAAGGAAATCACGTAAAACAAAATAAAATACACACGCGCTCGGTGCAATAACTCGATAAACATGAGGAAAAAGAAATATCCGTAAAACGCGGATTCTTTCTCTCGTCGTGTATATTATATTTGCTCATCGCATGATTTTCCCGTTCGCGATAAAGAACCTTGACGCGATATTGTGCCAAGTGTTTTACGCTTCTTCGGCTTTTCGCTATATAACACACGTTGTGCGCGTTTCGTTTCGCCGATACGTTTTTTTTTAAAAACGGTCGAACGCACACTTTCGCGGCGTATTTCGTGGCGGCTTTCCGTTTCGAGCTCCGGGAGATAAAAATGAGGATCATCGAGTTTTGTCGGCCGTACACAGACACGCATATACCACACAGAGAGAGCAGACGATTGAATCGCGTTCGGTTTTTCCGTCTCGCAAACTGACGGTATCGCACGTGGATGCGACAGTTGCGGATGCCCGAGGTCGGCGCGGATTCTTACGAATCTGCGCATCTTACACAAAAACGTCGTGTCGTCGTCTTTCGGCGTTGCGGTTGTTTAAAAAAAAAAAAAACCCAACGTTAATTTAGCTCTCTCTCTCTCGATAAATTTGTTGTCGCGCCGCACAACACCCGTACGTCACAAAACGAGTAATCGAACGTTTTCTATCCGTGTGTCTCTTCCGCGTGCTCAACGGACGGAGGTCAATTAACACGCATATAATTCAATTATAGCGACAAAGTTATTCCGCATGTGTGCGTTAATCGATTCCGGTTACGATGGCGTTTCGCGGTCGGAAAAGTGTTTGTTTTGCGCGACGTAACAACTGACAGTCGCGTAACGCGAACCCGTATGTAACGGTATATTGTATTTCATTAATTTTCGCACAGTAATTAATTTGTTTTTGGTTAATTCAAAATACGCGCGATCGCAACGAAAATTTATTACGAGGTGACGCGCCTGACGGATGTCAATTGCATATTTTGTCTCGTTTGATAATGCGAAAAAGAGTTTATTATTATGACAATGGCGATATTCTTATATCAGGTCTATCGGAAAGTTCTGTCCGTTTTTTTGGAATAAAACAAGATACAAATTTTTCTTAATTTTTGCAAAAATGGAATATACAAATTGCCCTCACGCCGGCAAGAAATCATTAACCCTTTAGAGGGCCGGAAAACCAATATTTTGGCGCACCAGAATAACTTGTTCAAGTTCTTTTTTTTATTAAATATTAATGTTCTTAATATTATTAGCAATTTTTAATATTGTTTAATGTCAATTTTTGCCCGTCCCGTTTGACACTCAGTGTATGGTCAATCCGTGATATAAGATACCTTTTTTACCACTTTACTAAGGCGGATATGCCCTCTCAAATCCCGGCCCTCTAAAAGTTGATAATAATGGCAATTATATATTATTTAATTAACCCTTTTAGTGCCGGGCGAAAAAGAGGTGCTTATGCGAAGATAACCGGCCGAATTTTACGATTTTACTACACCGAAAAAATTGTATTCTTGTTTTGAGGATATCCCACTTACTTTAAGTATATTTTATACTAAAATAGGCGCCAAGAAGAGTTTCTTGTTTTAAGAGGAAATTCCTCTGAATAGTAATATTGATAAGAATATATACTGATTAGAATATAAAAAGCCTCTATGGAAAAACATATATATCACACTATCGAAAAAGACTATATTCTTAAATAAAAAATATATTCTTAAATAAAGAATATATTCTTAATTTCAGAAGAATATCATTTAAAATCTTTAAGAAGATTTTTTAAGTATAAAATCTTCTACTTACGAGAATATCATTTTTTCGGTGTAGGATTTGGAAAAAGGCTCATAAAAACCAAACGAAAAGCAATATTTACATAATTCAAAAAGTGTTAATTAAGGACAAAATGGAGAATAAAACAGTGACGCTAATTTTTCGTATATTCATTGAAAATTACATAAATAACAAAGGTATAAGGTGCGGGCCGATATATCGGCTCTGGCACTTTTCGCCAGTCCAGCCAGGGCCGATATATCGGCCTCCGGCACTAAAAGGGTTAAGTTTATTGATTTATAAGAAAAATTTCTATTTTGTTTTATTCCAAAAACGGACAGAACTTTCCGATAGACCTAATATATATATATATATATATACACGTGTATATATGTTACATATACATTCTCTCGTTCTCGTTCATCGAGAGAGGAGATGATGAGACTTACGAAGGATGCATCATAGTCGATTGCACCTAAATAGAAAGTCTCTCAATCTCGCGTCGCCTCAAGAAGGCCAAGATGTGCAAGTTGAAGGTATCCCGTCAAGTTTCATCAATTAAGGGTGCTAGAACACCCGGAGCCCTACCGGCTTAACGTTTCTCTCCTCCTCGATCGGTGGCTTGTGATAGAATGTGAGTAGGTTACAGGTACGCGATGTTACTTGATGCCATTAATCGCGCGCGAGAGCGGCGATCTATCACGTGACTGGCGACTTCGCGTAATGTGTTTGCACGAAGAATTCTCTTGTGTGAGATTAATTTACTTGCTTTTGGAGAGGGGGGAGAATATCAGAGGGGTGAGAAAATGTGGGGAAAAAAAACACTTCGCGCGAACGACACACGTGCGAGACGAGATTCTCGATTGACTCGATACACTCGTGTTATCGCGCGCGAAACAAAAGAAACAATTGCGCAAAATGGCTGTAAAATGTCCAGTGATAAACTGGTACAAACGCGGCGCGTTCAAAGAACAATTGAAGCCTCACGCAGATCGAACTGAAATTGATTTCTTTGTTTGTTGTACGATATGCTTCTGCGTTCTGACGATGCTCGTCGAGCTTCCGATTCCGCTTCTCCGCTTATTTCCTTCTCCCGGTATAAATATCGATCATGATAAGCCGCGGAAAGGAATGCAATGAATCGCTCGGCCGCGTTCGAATGGGAAAATGCCAGGCGGAAAGAGAAAAATAAGCAACATCCGAGCGCGCAAGTCGCTTAAATGTAAGAGAAATTAAAGAGAGTCGTAAACTTTGGGTCCGGTTTGTTCCGTAAAATCAGTGATCCGTCAAAAATCTTCGCTGACCCGTGAGAGAAATACCGACTTATTTTCCGTGTCAGTCTAATTAACGAAATTAAGTTTATCGATTGCGACACGTTCTGTGTTCGCAAAAGAATTTTATTACAACACGTTGCAATTTACATACGTTTCAAATCGTAGGAGAGAAATATCGTCTAGATAGTTATGTTATCACACTAACGCGCCGCAGATCGACGTTCGGGAGAAACATTTGCGTTTTTTTTTGTTTTTTAAATAAAATAAAGTTTGCGAAAACGGAACGGCATTTTCTGAAACGATAAGAGATTTTTTATTTTGCAAAATCTCTATCGTGATGTGTAATTGCGTTCGCGTTGCAAAACTTTCGCAAAGGTCTCGTCGAAAGTGAAGTCGGAGTTGTGTGATTCGACTGATTAAAAAACGAAAATAGATGATGAACCGCCCGAAACTTTTTCAGTCGGTTTCCGTCGATCAATCAAAACGTGGAAAATCTTCACAAGCCTTTCCACTCGCTCGCTTTTTTTTTTTTTTTACTCGCCCTTTGCTGTAACACACTAGCTTTTCTTTTTTTTTTTTTTTTATGTAGAGAAATATCTCCAATTTTATCTTTTGTATATTGTTCGTGCGTTATGCGCGCTATTGATTCGGTTTCGTAACTTCGTCACAGGTTGAATTTAGCAATTTTCCTTTCTCCAGCATTGCGCCAGTTATTCTCTTTCTGCGCGATATATTTTCTCTTTTTTTCTTTTTTTTCGTCCTTGTACACGGTATTATTATTATTATTATTTTTGTAAGTCGAATTGCGAAATTCACAATTAGCACGTTTCGCCATTTGCTTCGACATACGTCTCTCTTGCTCGACCACATTGAAAATGAATCTCAAAAATCCTTTTGCCAGAAGTATTTCTTCTCTCGAGTCTCATCATGTTACATTTCGACAATTCGTCTTGGGATATCGATTGAATGCCAAAAACCTTCCTGCTGCGAGTTTCCTTTCTGGCACTCAACAAATATTCTCTTCACCAGCGCGCAGCCGTGCAAAAAACTTTCTTTAAGCTAGCAATACGAGATTTCGGGAAAATAAATAAATATTGAATCTCTCTATCTTTTTGTCTCTCAATGCGTATTAAATTTTTAACGTATTTTATTAATATATCTGTATAAAGAAAGTATTTTGCAACGTGTGAAGAGTCTATACTTTGTTATTATATTATTTATACCGGATATATATGTTTTTTTCGAAGTTTTATATTATATGTGTATGATATAGATATATATTAGGTCTACCGGAAAGTTCTGTCCGTTTTTGGAATAAAACAAAATACAAATTTTTCTTACCGTCAATAAACTTTATTAAATAATATATAATTGCCATTATTATTAATGATTTTTTGCCAATTTGTATATCCCATTTTTGAAAAATTAAGAAAAATTTGTATCTTGTTTTATTCCAAAAAAACGGACAGAACTTTCCGGTAGACCTAATATATATATATATTTTTAAAATAGTTTTTTTACAACAACGGACACTTGATCGTTGACTTTTTATTTTACACTATCTCTTTTTTTATCGTTTTTTTCTTCCCCAAATAGATTGCTTTATGAATTCGCTTGTTTCCCGAGGGAAATTGAAGTTCTTGTATATACACACACATACACGCACATGTGTTCCTATATCTTGCAAACTAACTACAATTTGCGTTCCATGTCACCGATCGCTATGATCTGATTTACTGTTTTCCTTTCGTCCCCGTGTATCAGCTTTGTTGCTTTACGCAACACAATGTGTCTTTCATTTCGTATCAAGTTAATTATATCCTCCTGTATGTGCGCGCGCGCTACTGTCTCTTGCAATATAGCATACATATATACATCAAAGTTTGGTTAACAAGTGAATTTCTCAGATTACTAATTTTTCTTTGTTATGTAACTCGACAATCTCGTTTTTGTTATTTGCGCTCTTACGACCGCGTTAATTTATTATTTACAAGTGGCACTTGGTATTGTATCAATTTAAATTATACATAAATATATAATAATTTGTTTTTTTTTTTAATTCACGTTGTTATCTATTTTCGCGAGGTCTATCGACGAGCTTACCTTTGAAGGAACGCGTTACGCCTTGTTACATATTTATCAATTATCACAGCTAAATACAAAATGACGCGACGGAAATATTTTTATATTTTTATTATAAAAATACAGTTGTAAAAATAAACACGTGAAAAGTCGGCGGTTATGTGTTTTTGTAGAAAAGGGTGGAAATGGAGAATCGCGCGTATTTATACAATCGTGAAGTTTCAGCGTGTGTGTCAAAGTATAACGCCGTTCGCTCCTGCTGCTGCAGAATGCAGTTTTTTTTTTTTTTTTTTTTTTTTTTTTCAATAATTTTTTTCATATTTTTTTTTTTTTTTTTTTTTTTTGCATGGGTGTCGTGTCACTCAAATATCGGATCGTGTCGGAAAATAGGCCAAGTACATTACAAAGGAGAAATAAAAAAAATAAAAAAAAAAAAGCCGGGAATTTTAGCGAGCGATTTATTTTTAGGGTATGTAGCGCGCGTGTATTTTTTTTTTTTTGTATGTGTGTGTGTTTCGATTACTCTTTTACCGGCTCGACTCCGAATAACTCAATTCAACCGGCTATTTGTCGAGCCCGCAACGACGATTGTGTGTAATTTTACACGAAATGTCTCGCGCGTATTCAACGTTTTTGCAATGGCGAGTAATCCGTTAGATTAATGTTGATATATACGTATTACGTAAAACGAATATCGCTTGCGCTTCGACAAGTTTCGTTATTTAAAGCCGTACAATTTAATTCGTTTTCAGCTTTTCGCGAAAACGCGCGTGCGTGCAAATTCTATATATATATACTGTACATTTTTGTTGAAGAAAAATTAATTAAACAATCGCGCACAGAGTATGTTCTGTGATTTTGAAAAAAAAAAAATATTTTACACACACACACAACGGATGAAGACGCAACAGTTTGCGAATCAATGAAAAGTAGGACTTTAAATCGCGAACAGCCGCGCACGACGGCTTCTTATCCGCATATTTCCATCGTGTTTTATCTCTCCTCGCGATACGTCTTCTTCGTCGCTATTGTCCCGGTTTACGTGTACTTTTTTTCTTAATAAACGGAGCTCTCTCTCGGTAACGGTCGACTGGTTAATTTTACCGCGCACTTAAAATCCCCGGCCAAAACTCCGCGCGGCTCTCTGTGGAAGAAGACGCGCGGGATAAGAAGCGCACGCCGTCGTACGTGGGAGGTCAGGACAGCAGTCGCCGGCAGCAGTCCCGACGTCGTCGTGGGATCCTTCCGAAGGACGTCGCGGAATTGTAATTCGGCTTTTTCGCTATCTACTCCCATTCGCGTCTCTCTCTCTTTTTCTTTCCGCGTGTCACGGACCATGCGCAACGTTATTTCGCTCGGCTGTAACGTCGTCGTAACCGACGACAGAGTATTTACGAGAGCGACGCGTTCCTCGAATAACGTCGAAAAGGATAGCGCGTCTCGTAAACGCGAACACGTTAATCTACTCGTTGCTTGCTTCCCGTCGCCCGGATGCGGAAATCGTCTTGCCGCATTCTCGCGTCGAAAGAACATTTTGGATTCTCGTTCGTCGATGCCCGACATTCTCGGCAACACGTCAAAAACCAAAGTACGAGCCGAAAATTTATATACGGAGCGAATTCTTTTTACAGACGTTTTTCGATGAGAAAGAAACGCGGAGAAATTTGTAATAATCGATCGATTTTAACAATTTGGATAAAACAGTTTTATTATACAAAAGATCAGTTTTTTTTTTTTGGTCACAAACTACATCAAAAGCGTCGTACACCGCGAGAGATAAGAAGTTGAACCGATAGAAAAGTTTTCTCTTGTCGTTTAACGTTTAAAGAAGACATAGTCATCTTCCATAATCTTCCAGTTTATAATCGCGGAAATAGTCTTTGGGAGACGCTGATTTACGCGATCGACCGTTTTTTATCGAAAGTTTCAAAGACCCATTTGTACAGAACACCGTTCCGTGTGTTCGTATCGTATCACGGTCGAGGCGGCACAAAAAATTGATATCATGTTTTTTTTTTATAAATGTAACAATTTATATATTACCGTATCTGGTACCCGTATCTTCGCGAGGTTATCAATTTCTAGCTTCCGGATATATTTTTTTGTCCGATCCCTCGGAAAATCTGCAGAACGGAATTGAAAATTATCCGTTCTTAATGCAAAAGAGTAAAACTCGATCTTTTGTTTTACAATAGAGCATAATTATATGTATGTTAAAATAATTATATATATGTTATATATATATATTATATATATATATATGGTAATTATGCAGTTATACGGACTATTTTCCGATCTCAACAATTTTGACATATGTTATCAAGGTCACCTCTCTGAATAATAATATGAAGGTTTTATCCGTCGCTCATTGTTTATAAAAAA
>NW_018020907.1:120090-122481 GCF_002006095.1 Pseudomyrmex gracilis | reverse complement strand
TGTTTTATATATATATTATATATTATATATATATATATGTTATTATATATATATTATATATATGTTAAAATAATTATATGTATGTTAAATCGTAAAATTTAAAAATTTTAAATTTTCACGCTCGCGATGTTGTCACGAATTTAATTTCTGAAATATATTAAATTTTCTCTTCATCTCGCGCGATTTTGCCGAATGAAAAACACTAAATCTTTCTTTTGTTCGTTCTTGTTTCTAAATCCTTCTTTACATACGATAGTAGTGCTACTGCGCGGTGAAATCTTCCGTGAAGAAAATGACATTTTGATACGAACACGTTACGTGGATTCAAAATTCATACCCCGTCAGTTTTTTTCCGAACGCGCACACATTGGGAAATTGCACATTTCATTTCCGAATATGTAAATCTCCGACGCTCGGGCGCACGACGGCCGGCCGGTCGAGGACGAGGTCCGCGCACGAGTGAGGCAACGGAACGGTTTTATATGTATAAACGGGCCTTTAAGCGCCGCTTCGACGAGTTAACTTAGAAAGTATCGGAAAAAGAAACCCGCGGAAAAATACTAGACACGCAATACATCTATAAAGTTTGCGCGAAACGTTCGATCGCGAGAGTTCAGGAAAAAAAAAAATTATCCAAGTTATATAATACGCGTTTGCGAGGTTTTAACGAAAGGGGAGGGAAGTATACACACATCATATATATATATATATATATCAATTTCTCTTCTCCGCATCTCTCAGGAAGTATATCATAATAATAATAATCTCCTTTACGCATCTCGTTACAAAAGCGACAATCACGCGACAATGGGAGAGACGGTGGGGAACTTGTGAACATCCGACGACGAAATGTACGTGGGGGGGCATTCTTTGAGAAGTCGGCATGATCCCGACGCATTCCTTCCCCGGCTTCTACGCCGTTTGAACATGATCGCAGAATGTCAACAGCCGATTCAACCGTATAGCATTATTCGAGGGCAAGACAAATTCCTTCCGGCAACCGGGGGGGTGCAAGGTGAACGCGAACGGAGAGGGAGGTGGACCACCTTCCCTTGGATAGGGGGTGTGTTGGGTAGGAAGGTCGATCAATATATGCTCCTTTTGAAATGAGGAGTCACTTCCAAAAGGAGTTGCTTCCTCTCGAGCGCGCGCGCGGTCGAGATAAAGTCCGAATAAAGAAACGCCTAATGGCAAATCATCGTATCCCCGGCCTTCGATCCGGTGTGTGTGTGTGTGTGTGTGATCGAAAGGGATCATATCCTCTCCTCTTCCTTTCTCGTGGTGAAGGTCGAAAAAAAAATAAACGAGCTAGGAGCTGAAACGGAACGGGGAGAGTGTCTAAAAGTCGCGCGATCAATTTCGGGTGAATTGTAAACGCGACCGTGTTACTAGTCGCTACAGAGGCCTGCACTTTTACAGCTGGTTAGGTCGTCGATGTAACTCGCGACGATCGCACATCGATCGATCGTTTTTCTCGCGCGCTTGTTTATTATATCTCGCTACACACAGAAACGAAAGAGACGAAACAGTCGATTTTCGCGCGAGCTATTAATACAGAGCGGGGTGCGATTATTAGTTTCGAGCGCAACCCGAGTCGAAATTTAGCGTCCACATTGATCCTCAATTTTTCTTTTTTTTATGTAGGAGTAAGAGAGATAGTAGATCCTACTTTGACGCTGCTATACGTCCGAGAAATTTCCTTTTTTCCCGCTAAAGTTTTAAAGTAGGATTTAATTTTCAGATCAGACTGCGCATTGCAGGCTCTGATACACCAAAAAAATTGTATTCTTGTTTTAAGGAGATATCCCACTTACTTTAAGTGTATTTGATACTAAAATAGGCGCCAAAAAGAGTTTCTTATTTTAAGAGGAAAATCCTCTAAATAGTAATATTGATAAGAATATATACTGCCTAATATTGATAAAAATATATACTACTGATTAGAATATAAAAAGCCTCTATATAGAAAAACATATATCTCACTATCGAAAAAGACTATATTCTTAAATTAAAACTATATTCTTAAATAAAGAATATATTCTTAATTTCAGAAGAATATCATCTAAAATCTTTAAGAAGATTTTTTAAGTATAAAATCTTCTACTTACAAGAATATAATTTTTTCGGTGTATATATATATATATATATATATACACGTACACTGAAAAAATTGCATTCTTGTTTTGAGGAGATATCCCACTTACTTTAAGTATATTTGATACTAAAATAGGCGCCAAGAAGAGTTTCTTATTTTAAGAGGAAAATCCTCTAAATATAATAATATTGATAAGAATATATACTGATTAGAATATATACTAATTAGATTTATATATATATATAATCAGTACGTAATCTATATATCTTTTGCATTAATAACGATATTTTGTAAGA
>NW_018020907.1:110824-119840 GCF_002006095.1 Pseudomyrmex gracilis | reverse complement strand
GAGGAAAATCCTCTAAATAGTAATATTGATAAGAATACATACTGATTAGAATATAAGATGCCTCTATAGAAAAACATACTCACAAAAATAATTATACCATACTCAGCAAGAAAAATCAATGTAAATCCTGATCTAAAATACTCAACATTAAATCCAGAAACTAATTCAGACTCACCTTCAATAAAATCTATTGGACTTCGATTTAATTCAGCCAAAACTCTAATAAAAAAGACAACAGCCATAGGGAAAACCATTAAAATATTTCAACATCAATATTGCCAGACCATCAAATTAATAAAGGTAAACCCCTCCCCCAAGACTATAATTACCANTATAATTAAAATAAACCTAACCTCATAAGAAATCATCTGCGAAACTGACCGTAATGTCCCTATCATTGAATAAGTTGATATCTCACTATCGAAAAAGACTATATTCTTAAATAAAGAATATATTCTTAATTTCAGAAGAATATCATCTAAAATCTTTAAGAAGATTTTTTAAGTATAAAATCTTCTACTTACGAGAATATAATTTTTTCGGTGTAGGCTCAAAATAAGCTCTGATAGGCTCAAAGTAGGAGTAAGAAAAAAAGTAGATGCTACTTTGACGCTGCTGTACGTCCGAAATTTCCTTTTTTCAAAAATTGAGGTTCAATGTAGACGCTAAATTTCGACTCGGGAAGGAGCCGCGGTTTTCCTTGTGTTTTTTTTTTCGCACCGCTCGCTTTACGGGTCGATCACACGCGGATCAACCGCGCGGAAAAGATTCCTTTTTCTCCGACTCCGTTAAACACACGTTTTTTTTTTCTCTTAATATTTTCGCGGAAAAATTGCGCGCTTTCTTTTTTTTTTTTTTTGCATCGCTTTGTTCTTTTTCGCAAGCTGCCGCAGAGAGAGTCGCTGTGGCAAAAATCTTCGCGCAGCGAAGTAACAAAACCCGAACGCAAGCGCGTTTTAAATTAATCGGAAGATATAACTTATATAAGACCGCCGCGAGACCAAGGCGGCGGCGGGGGAAAGATATTGGAGTTCGTGCTTTGTTTTCTTTTTATTTTTTTTTTTGTCGTAAAATAATATCGGAAATTGTGTGTAGCGATTCCGAAAAAGCGAACCGCCGCGAAACAGATGCCGCCCTTGAATTTAACAACTCTTGCACGTAAGGTCTATGTATATACAGAAAGAGAACGAGAGAGAGAGAAAGAGAGAGAGAGAGAGGAGGAAGGAGCCAAACCCTCACCCCTCGATCCTTCGAGCGCTACTTTCGTGGTTGCTCGAATTTTCTTGCGTGAGTACTTTGTGTGCGGGGGAGGCTTTGTGTGTAAAACCACCGCCTCTATCCAACGATCGCGCGCGCGGGCTCGTCTCAACGGGGTCATTCCGGCGGTTACGTAGACGATGGCGTGGACCACCGACTGAGAAAAGTACGACGTGGATCGATCGATCTCAAGAGAAGATGAAAAAGGGTAGTAAAGCGGTAGTTGTGCGCCGTGCCAAAAACGTCCGATGGCGACGAACGATTTAGACCACACGCTATACACGGCTTGTACGTATACATATAACTCTCGCGCTTCTTCCTTCGCGGCAAGAAGACGCTCTCTTCCTCTTCTCCACTTCTTTCTCTCTCTCTTTCTTTCTCTTTGACGCGCCATCGGAAAATAAAACCGCGATCCTTCGTTTTTAATTATCAACATTTATAATTGGCGTTAAATTCTTTTTCGTCTGCTCCAAAAAAAACGTTTTTGAGATATAAATTTTTCCACGGGAATACGCGAAAAGAGGAGATATATCTCACGGCGAAAATAAAGACGCGGGATTGAAAATAGCGCGCGAGAGACGTGTAACGGAAGTTCTCAACTTCAAGAAGGTTTTTTATTTTTCGCCGGTATATTGCGGCGGCGATACACACACGTACGGTATTGTTATACACACAGAGACAGATAACAATACGTATTTATTCTGGCGGGGATATAGAATGAAACGTATGAAAGAAACTACGCGAAAAGAGAAAATGCGCGATGGGGGAGGAGGGGGAGGAAATGTGACAGTTCTCTCTCGTTTCTTTATGCCGCGCTATTGCGTTAGGTGATACGCTTCTTTTCTGTTACGTCTCGAAATTTATTTTTCTTTTCTAGCGGCGAATAAAAAGAATATATGTATATAAAACAAAACAAAAAAAAGTGTTTTCGCGTTTTTTGCGCGAGTACGGATCGTCGCCGCGTATTCGGGAAGAAAAAAACGCGAGTGAAATTCGCGACGACAAAGCGAAGTTCACCCCTGGCAAGGGCGAAACTCGAGTCGCGCGACATTGTCGGGGAATCGAATTCGAATTATTTCCCCCGCGTGTTTATCGCGTACACACGCGTCTTTGATCAGGAACCGGATGTTTAGTCCGGCGGACTTAGGCGTTTTTTTTTCTTTTTTGTTTCAACGCAAACCGGTAAGCCAATCGATCGATGTGCGAACTACTTTTCCACTTTAGGCCGACCTTCGAGCGATATTAGAATTCTTGTAAATCCGGGCGTACTCGCGGCCTCTCTCTCTCTCTCTCTCTCTCTCTCTCTCTCTCTCTTTTCTAATATTGGTAACATTTGCCTGCACGCGAGGCATGAGTGCACCTATCCTGTAAACTGGGACAAATTGGAAATGTCACATAACGAGCGAGGACGTCGACGATGATATCGAGACAACGGTGTCGAGGCTGCTGTAAAGAGTCAACGTTTCGTTTCCGGTTCGATTTCGCGCAATGACTCGAAACAGGAGAGAACTCGATCATTTTTAACGCACAGACACGCTCTGCACCGAAAAAATTGTATTCTTGTTTTGAGGAGATATCCCACTTACTTTAAGTATATTTGATACTAAAATAGGCGCCAAGAAGAGTTTCTTATTTTAAGAGGAAAATCNTCTNAATAGTAATATTGATAAGAATATATACTGATTAGAATATAAAAAGCCTCTATAGAAAAACATATACATCTCACTATCGAAAAAGACTATATTCTTAAATGAAGAATATATTCTTAAATTAAGAATATATTCTTATAATTTCGGAAGAATATCATCTAAAATCTTTAAGAAGATTTTTTAAGTATAAAATCTTCTACTTACAAGAATATAATTTTTTCGGTGTATATACATATACATATATACACGTACACCGAAAAACTTGTATTCTTGTTTTGAGGAGATATCCCACTTACTTTAAGTATATTTTATACTAAAATAGGCGCCAAGAAGAGTTTCTTATTTTAAGAGGAAAATCCTCTAAATAGTAATATTGATAAGAATATATACTGATTAGAATATGAAAAGCCTCTATAGAAAAACATATATATCTCACTATCGAAAAAGACTATATTCTTAATTTCGGAAGAATATCATCTAAAATCTTTAAGAAGATTTTTTAAGTATAAAATCTTCTACTTACAAGAATATAATTTTTTCGGTGTAAATATGGCCGCGCAGTTTTATTCTACCATCTTATACCGCTTGTTTTAGAATATATTTACATCATCCCTCTATGGGCCGAATTTTCTATCTGCAGACAACTTGCAAGGTATTTATTTTGACATTTCAGGTTGATCATGGTGCTGCCAACCAACGTCATCAATATTGTTATTGGTTATTTATCAGAGGCATTATATAATTAAGACGTATACATCATCTTGTGAAAAAAAAAAAACTAAAACTATTTGGTAAAATGTGGATATATTAGCTTGTGACTTGAAAGTTACACGGGCCCATAGAGGGTTGTATTTACACTATATATTAGGTCTACCGGAAAGTTCTGTCCGTTTTTGGAATAAAACAAAATACAAATTTTTCTTACCGTCAATAAACTTTATTAAATAATATATAATTGCCATTATTATTAATGATTTCTTGCCAGCGTGAGGGCAATTTGTATATTCCATTTTTGAAAAATTTAAGAAAAATTTGTATCTTGTTTTATTCCAAAAACGGACAGAACTTTCCGGTAGACCTAATATTTTCATTATTTACATTCTATTTTTTTTGAGGGTTTTGTTTTCCCGAGTGACCATCATCTTGCGTACTTACGTGAAAAAAAACTATTTTATCTCTTCCTGTTCTATAAGCGCATTGTTAATATTGGCGGAGTCAATTGGCGGAGATGATTTATCGCTACTTTCTTGTAAAGAGCCGTCGCGCTTTAATAAGGTGATTTTGAGGTGCTCAGAAAAACAGACTTTTCTCTAACTCGAGCACCGATAATACCACTTCAGTGCACTCTCTCTCTCTCTCTCTCTCTCTCTCTCTCTCTCTCTCTCTCTTTTTTCGATATACTAGACCTCGACATCTCCCGTCCAATCAACTACTTGGAGCTCTTTAACACTCGAGTTCGTCTCACTCTCTGCGGAATTACACAACACACACGAGCATTATTAACGAACACAAATCGAAAAAGTCGCATAATTTCGAGACGTTCGTTTAAATATCTATTCCTCACAGATATATGTACGAGAGAAAGAATTTTCTATCTTAAAAAAAGGATTTTTTTTTTTACCATTTTTTCTAGAAAACCCGCACACAGTTTTTTTTCCGCGCGATCCGCAAGTACTCGCCTTCGTGAGAATTTCGGAACGTTTTCGATTGACTCTCTTGATGACATATCGAGAAACGATTTGTCTTTTCTCGTTAAATTATTCAATCGAATTGTTAACATCGATTTCGCACCGCAATGATTTATGATGTTGACACAAACGGACGGGCACGCAATAGTTCAGCTAAAAAAACTTGCGAAAGAAAGATATTTTACAAAAAAAAAAAAAAAACAAACAAAGAATAAATAAGTTTGTGCCAATGTAGATATCTATACACTTTTTAAAACTAAAATAGCATTGAAATGGTTTTAAATAATTTATTTTTCCGTCAAACTTGATCGTATCTACGTTAAGTTGCAAAAAAACCGATAAAATCCGATCGAGAGAATGTTTGTTTCCTTCTCAAACTTATTTATAACTCTCTTTCGGAACATTAAAAATCGTTCGCGTCTCACACTCGTTATTCTTTATTTTATTTATCTCAGCGATGCTTCAAATGTCACCTTAGATTGAAAAGCACCGTCTTAAAAGCTCGGTTGCATTGCTTTCGGATAGCATCGTAAAATTCATTTTACGGTGCCATAAATTTCGCCAAGAAAAATTGATCCGCGCATTAGATAATTACTGTCCGACTTCCACCCATCGATCCGATATACATATGCACCATGTGTTTCGTGGGAATTGCGCAAATAATTAAGCGGACAAACATCTGTAGTTTGTGATTTTTAACAAACACCATCGCTCGCACTGTATAAGCCTATATTTTTTTTATTTCCAAATAATTTTCTTCCCTTCCGGAAAATCATTTCTAGTTATCAGAGAAAATGTTCGTTCTCTTTTGTTTGGTTTTTGTTTTTTTTTGTTTTTGTCTTCTCGAGATTAATAAATTAATATTTTTGTTTTATCTTTCACATTTTTGCGTCCGTCATTCTCTTTTCGTCGATAAAGTTTCGCTCGCTCGCTCAAAAAAATATATTTCTCTCTTTTCTCGCCCGATTTTCATTACTCGACATGAAAAAGTAAACTATTCCTTTGAGACACCAAACTCGCGCGGAGCATCTGCGGGAGACTTCTTCTTCCGTCAGTTAGGTTACCGCAGAGGGTGCTCATAAGTTAATGAACGTCGCGATATACCACCACTCTTCGTCTCTTATCGTAAATATCAAGCCGGTGAACGGCAAACTTCGCGTATCGCGTCAAGGTGAGGTTTCGCTGTGTGCGCGAATTTTGAGCTCGCGTTAGATTTTCTATCTATAATAGAAATCTCTCCTTTTTTTCTCTCATGCACACGCGAATATATATTATACTTGCAAACAATTCTCACAATTAACAAACATACGCGTTCAAATCCGTTTTAAAATCCGCAATCCGTAGTTGGTAATTGGTGACATAATTTAATAGCGATTAGCTTAGAAATCAGTAAGCCCCGAGTATTTGTTTTGTATTTTTTTAACTTGTTAATATGCTGGATTTATTATTATTTTGATAAATCCGCGCGAATTTATTCTATTTATTTTATTATAAAGAAGTAACAAGTTACCGTTTGTACGTGATATTTTATACGGTTTAATACGAATGCATAATGCGGGATTTAGAATATACACATTTAGCGTGTACGACAAAACGATCAACTCTGCGTGTGGTGTGTGGAAAAACGGAATGAAAAACATTGACGAAGATTTTATTCGCATTTGTGATGACGAGCGATCCACATATGTGGAGATCGCGAAGGTCGCAAAAAACGAAAAGCTACCAGAAACGCGAATTTGACATTAAAATAACCAGCACATACGCGTCTTTCTGTTATTTCGAAAACGACAAAGTGGAAAGAAGGAGGTGGATTTTCTCTTTTTTCAATCAACGCGATTTTTGAACACAAAGATAGAAACGAAATACTTTCGATCGTGTTTTGTTTTTCGAAGTTCTCTTCGTTTTATTTTTTAGTATCCTTTTGTATCAGGGATTATTTAAAATAAAATTTATTTATTAAATTTCTCGAAAGATTAAAGAGCTATAAAGTTCACGGTAAGGTTAATGTTTCATAATTATCTTAAATAAAATTATAGAGGCGATATGTTATCAGATTATTCTTATATCTAGTTTTTACTTGGTTTGATTTAATTAATTGCTTAGTTTAAAATAATTATCTTCGTGCCAACACCGAAAAAATTATATTCTTGTAAGTAGAAGATTTTATACTTAAAAAATCTTCTTCAAGATTTTAGATGATATTCTTCCGAAATTAAGAATATATTCTTTATTTAAGAATATAGTCTTTCGATAGTGAGATATATATGTTTTTCTATAGAGGCTTTTTAATTTCTTATCAATATTACTATTTAGAGGATTTTNCTCTTAAAATAAGAAACTCTTCTTGGCGCCTACTTTAGTATAAAATATATTTAAAGTAAGTGGGATATCTCCTCAAAACAAGAATACAATTTTTTCGGCGTACGTGTATATATATATATATATATACACCGAAAAAATTATATTCTCCTAAGTAGAAGATTTTATACTTAAAAAATCTTCTTAAAGATTTTAGATAATATTCTTCTAAAATTAAAAATATATTCTTTATTTAAGAATATATTTTTAATTTAAGAATATAGTTTTTTTCGATAGTGAGATATATATGTTTTTCTATAGAGGCTTTTTAATTTCTAATCGGTATATATCGTCACTCCCTACGTATAATTACATAAGTGTCACATATGGGATTTTCAGTTTATTGCATAGTGACACTCAGAAAGTCATGTTCTTTGTGGTCACCAAGTATTAAAAAAAAATATTCACAAGTATGGTAAAAATTTAAAACCGAAAGATCCCTTAACTAGGGAAACTATATGAAGCTTTAAACTTTTAAACTGCTCTCCTCTAAAATTTGCGTTTTGGAGTTACGGGATTATACGTAGGGAGTGACGATATTCTTATCAATATTACTATTTAGAGGATTTTTCTCTTAANTACGTAGGGAGTGACGATATTCTTATCAATATTACTATTTAGAGGATTTTTCTCTTAAAATAAGAAACTCTTCTTGGCGCCTATTTTAGTATAAAATATACTTAAAGTAAGTGGGATATCTCCTCAAAACAAGAATACAATTATTTCGGTGTAAATATAAATAAATACAACAGAAAAGGATTGAAAGTTGTGTTGTTCCGTGTTGTTACAAGTTTTTTGATCTCATTGCAACACTTATATACGTTACAACATCGCGCGAACTTATAGATAATCGCGACTAAAGACTTGCGGTCTCTCCAACTGCTTGTAATGTTTATAAATAAATTAAATACAGAGAGATGTGCAGCAGTTGCGAACATATTACGATTGGTTCTAGATAAAAGCTGCAAAAACTCGAGAGATCGCGCTCGATATAGACTCTCAATTGAGAAAAACCGATTTTACGATGTTTTATTTTAACCCGCGAGGAAAATATAACTCGCGAATGAAAGAATGATTGCGCACCGAAGAGTTTGTGTCGCGATATCTGTCGAATCTTATATATATATAAATTTGTATCTTCTAAAGCCTTTCTTGAGAAGCGCACGAAAAAAAAAAAAAAACAATCAAACAACTTTCGAAGAAGGATGCAACTGCGGGTGTAATTGAGGACATGGCGTGTCCGAGTTGACGCACCGCGGTAACGTTCCCGGAAACTTTAACTGCGTCGGACATCCGTAGTCTGAAACTACGGCCGCAATTATTGTTGTGACAAGGTTGCTTCCAATAATTCTCTCTCGCGAGTATGTGTGTTGTATATTCCCGTGCTCTCTCTCTCTCTCTCTCTCTCTCTCTCTCTCTCTCTCTCTCGTCTATGTTTAATTTCGAATCGATTGGAGTTGCGCGCGGAACGATATCTTACGTAGATGTTACCGCGCCCGCATATCGCCCGCTTGCGAATTGCCCTGATAAATCGCACGACGCGGTATATAAGCTATCTACCTTAATGTGAATGGGTTTTTTTTTTTTTGAAGTACGTTTATGGAGACAGCAACTATAATACCGTACTATCTCTTCCTCTAAATGATATCTAAATCGATTTATTCCGTACGTGGGAACGATTTGTTTTCTTTTTACTTTCCAGGTTATATCTATTTTTCTTCTTGTGTCGAGATGCACAATTGCACAACAAATATTACTAGCACGCAATTGTATTCACCGAAAAAATTGTATTCTTGTTTTGAGGATATCCCACTTACTTTAAGTATATTTTATACTAAAATAGGCGCCAAGAAGAGTTTCTTATTTTAAGAGGAAAATCATCTAAATAGTAATATTGATAAGAATATAAAAAGCCTCTATAGAAAAACATATATATCTCACTATCAAAAAAGACTATATATTCTTAAATAAAGAATATATTCTTAATTTCAGAAGAATATCATCTAAAATCTTGAAGAAGATTTTTTAAGTATAAAATCTTCTACTTACACAGTAAAAAAAAAA
>NW_018020907.1:92660-110279 GCF_002006095.1 Pseudomyrmex gracilis | reverse complement strand
ATATCTACATATATATGTATAATATATATAATATATATATATATATATATATATATATATATACATATATGTACACACATATGCTGTACATACAGGTGCTCTATGTGCGATATGGCGCGATATATCGACCACACCCGCGTCCTGAAGCATGTACGAATTGCGAGTTCATCGGTCCCGAGGGGGACGATGCAGATGTGATGTTTGTAAACATCTCGTTTCCGAGTTCATAACCGGTTCCGGAGGGGGGGCAGGGTCTCTGCGCACGGCAGAGTTGCTATTTTTGGGATCAGCAGGACGGAACGATGCGATGCAGGACGAATGACGAAGCCGCCGAAATCAGGAAGTTCTTTCGAACGACCCACGTTAAAAAGTTCCGACCGAGCAACATTATTCCGCCGTAAATTTATTCCGCGGCGCGTGTTACGTTCGTACATGCGATATAACTAAGATAACGCCCGCGATTTTCGCCAATCGGGAAGTTATATACTCGTTTCGGAGTTGACTCGCGCGGAGAACACTCGACGTTTTTTTCTCTGTGTCTTTCTCGAAATGTCAAAGGTCAAACGTCGCATCTACAGCGAACGTATCATCCTTTTGTTCGCAGAGCTTCCGCCTATCCTGAGGATACGCTTGGAATCATCGTCGTTCGTTCGATCGTGATTCTCGCCGGTGCGAGATCTCGGGTAAACAACAAACAAAAGAGAATCGAGTTCAATCAGCGAACGTCAACGGAAAAAACAGGAAGCAGCGAGACCTTGGAGGACGACTCGGAGGCGATCGAATCGCGTCGACGTTGTCCGTTGAGGTGCTTCTCACACGCGAGCTGGCACGCTCAGCCTGGATTATCATGTGACTGTGTCAGACAGCCTCTCTCACATCCGGCCCATCTCTCCCGAGGGATGTCCTCCTCCGCGGGTACCGCCTGCACGGACGCCGAGGAGGACGCCGAGGATGTGGAGAACGACGTCGCGGGTACAAGGCGGGCGCAGTCGTTACGTTACCTGTCGTCGTCGTCGTCGTCGTTGTCGCGAATACGTAACCGTAGCCGCGCGAGCGATCACCTGGAAGGACTGCGGTTAGATGGGTCATCGGTCGTGCATCCGTCAACGTCCGACGACACTTCCGGGATCACCGTCGAGGACTCAGACCGTCCATCGACACCTTGGGCGCGCGGTTAAGACGAAGCCAGGCCCGTCCCGGCGACCGCGACTGTCAACAACGCACGTAATCATCTACATCGAGGGACGACGGCCAGGTGGATCGATCGGCGCCGCACTCCGCTCGATCGTCCTTACCCTGTTCCTTATCCATTATCACCACTTCCTCGACGACGGCCCGATTGTCCGGCACTTCCGGCCGATACTTAATCCTCCCCCGGGCGGATTCGGCGAATCGCCCGTCATCGAACGACCGACGGTTGGGCCGATCGATAGATCGTCGCGGTCGACTGCGACGTTCGGCGTCTTGAACGCGAGGGATTCACGTTCGGAGTCTGTGAACGAATTCGACGTCGTCGAATCGAGCGCGCACGACGGCCGGCAGGCACGTGCGGCTGGAATTCCGGACGAGTATCGGGTGTGCGAATCGATAAGCGAATTCGACGAGGCGCGCTCGAGGGTCTTGGAAGGATCAGGTGGATCGTCGACCATCACCAGCACCAGCAGCAGCGGAAGCAACAGCAGCGCTGTTGTCGAGCGGTCCTCTGGGTCAATAGATGAACTAATCTTGTCGAGCCGAGTTGGCCTCCCGGGTGGACCGTCAATTCAATTCGCGAAATCGATTCGGCGAAAGGATAGCCGGATAAAGCTTGCTGCGACGCGGCTTCCAGAAGCCGTCGTCGTCGATCTCAAGGAACAATTCCCGATAATCGCTTCACGGCCGATTCTCCATCTTCTCGCCTTCCGCCTTCCATTATCGTATCCGCGAATTACACGTGTCGGACACGTGTCGACTGTCCCGAGCGGATCGCGCGAATCGATAAATCAGTTTTCCCAGCCGGCCATTCTCGAGACGATCCGCCGCTCCTCGTCGCCGTGGGGATCGTTAATTCTCGCAGCAGCTGTCCCATCCCGAATCGCCGCCGTCACCGCCGTCGCCGCCGCCTCCGCGATGACGTCCGCAAAGGGCACGTCGTTCAGGTGACGAAAGAAGTTGTCGATTGCCACTCTCGCTATCGTTCATCGGAGAATCGTCGACGGAAAAAAACCCTTCCGGGAGATTAACGTTCGATCGGTTTGTTTCTAATGGGAAGCGAGGGCAGTGATAAATCGGCGCATAGGATCTAAGACGTGAGAAAGATCTTTCGCCAAAAGAGTTTGCGGCCTCTCTCTTTCGTTCGTTTTTTTTTCTTTTTCGTTACGCCACCACGTCGGGATCTTCATTCCTCAACGTCAAGACGTCGGAAATCGGAAACTTATCCCCCCAAGTGCCATAAGTTAACGCAGTGCTTCGATTGATTCGTCGGGAGAGCGATCGGGAGAGAGGAATACGAAAAAAAAGTCCATTCGCGTATGCCGCGAAAGTGCGAAATTTTTTTCAACAAACAAGACAAACTGAGTATTTACTTTTGAAAAAATAAATAAATAAATAAATAAAACCACTTGTTACGCAACGCAACGCGCGCGTAACGTGTCAAAGAGTATTTTTTTTNGNGGGGGGGGGGGGGGATTTGTCGCGAAGTCAAAAGTGATTAGTGTGCTCGGACTGCGCATGTACCGGTCTAATGAGTCGCGATGGTGAGTCACCGCGTTCGAACGACATCGCGAACAATCGCGAGTGCGTGAAGTGTGTCCGTTGTTGTTTTTTTTTTTTTTTTGTTACCGAGAATATATATATATATATATATATATATACCGAGAGGTGATCTTATCACGGTGAAGCGGCGGAAGTGAGAGAAGAAAAAAAAAGAAAAAAAAAACAAAGGGAAATTTACGAAGACGAACCTTCGCCATGTGTCGCGGTCGGCTTGAGATCGTTCAAGCCGACGCAGGCCGGCCGAGATCCTGATAGCCACCGCAGCGACCAGGATCCGGGACCATTCAACGAAGAAAGGATGCCAGGGGGGCGCAGGGGCCTGGTAGCCCCCCAAAACACGTTCCTGGAGAACATCATACGACGTAGTAACAGTCAACGTGAGTGAATTTTCTTCATCTTTGATGAATATCGATTATTCGATCGATCGATTTAAATTTTCACAATTTTCTTTATAACGAGACGTCGATCGAGATCAAAGTTCTAAAATTTGGAGATTAAATTGCAATTAACAAAATTGCAATCCTCTTCTAAATAAAAAAAAAAAAAAAAGCTTCAGGTCGAATGAATTCTCCCTTTTTAATGAAAGTTTTTTAATTCGAAACGCGCACAGAGTATTTATGGAAAGATACCGTATACGATGATGATTTTCCTCTTCCCCTAAAAAAATTGGAGAATTGCGAAAAGCAATTAACTTTCTTCGACATTTTTACCGATGAAGTGTCGCGTATTCGCACACATAAATCGGCTTAAAAAAATCTACCTCATTAAAACTAATGAGAAAATTATTTCCTAATGAACTTACGGCTGTTGTACGATAAAACAGTAAATATATGAAAACTTCCATTGGCGATCGGCGATTAAAACCGGTGCAAACGCAAAAAAACTTTTTTGCAACAAAAAGAAATTTCGATGTAATCTTTTTCAATTTGGCTAATTAATGTAATTGAGGCAAAGATATATAAACCGCGCCCGGCCGCATGTAAATTAGCTATATTGCGCACACATTCGACATGTTTGTTCAAACGCAGAAAGAATACGATAATTAATTATAGATTACTATAAATTAATAATCTTCTTCATTATAATTTTGCATTATTCCGTAAATTATCGGGAAATCGATAATAACAATTTTGTTCCATTGTTGTTATTGAACTTCACGGTGTGTAATAATATTTCGTTGAGGAAATATATTGCCCATATATACACATACGCAGATCGTTGCCTGATTTAAGTCATAAATAAACTGTTTGGCAGTTATGTAAGGGCTAAATCAAGCACGTAATTCGATATCGATTTTCCTAATTGGAATGCCTTGAATTTCCGGAATCTGCCGGAATTCCCTATACTCATACACGTTCCGCGAAAGGAGAAGGGCGGAAAATAGCGAGAGGCAGTCAATGAAGCCGAACCTCGTTCGTTATATGGATATATAGTATACTTTCGACTCGCTTGTTTTTACAAAGGGGCGGGTTATAGTGTCGGTGTATGCTTAAAAGCGTCACGAACAAGTGGATTTTCAAGTGCCATTACTCTATAGTAGCGCTCGATAGATTCTTGGCGGTCAAAGTTTCGGTTTGGAGTTAATTAAAAGTTCGCGGCGAGTGGCGCACGCCGACAAAGAAACGTCGTTTGTAATCGCGTCTCTTATCGCGTTCTTGCGGCTAAAATGTATCGAATACATAAGCGTGCGAGAGAGATAAATCGTAAACGTCGTACTTGGGTGAAATACTTTTTTTTGCAAAAGAAAAAGTATAAGTACCTCAATTTGTAACGCGATCCAAATTGTTTTGATACACACACACATAATGTGATATAATTTGAAAAATATAAATATTATATAAATATTATATGATTTGAAAAATATAAATATTATATTATAAATATATATAAATATTATATTACAAATATATATAAATATTATATAAATATTATAAAATTTGAAAAATATAAATATTATATAAATATTATATAATTTGAAAAATATAAATTATTTTTTTATATTACGTGAAAAAACGCGTATACAAATCGTCTTTGCGCGTGATATGATGATAATAACACGGCAAACGTGCCAAAGTGTATAACTCTCAATAACGTCGACGTACGTAAAGTTGATGGGAAAATTATGCCGTGCGTGTGTAGGAACATTTTGACCCCAAAAACTGTGCATCAGACAGCTAAGCGGAACAGTTTAGATCATATAATACGGCGAGAGAAGTTACGACACGGTCGCTTATATTATAGGTATGTGTGTATAATAACGCGAGACAATTTACAAAAGAGTTATGGTGTTGCAAGAGGGAAGAAGAACTTTTATCCGCTCTGTGTCCATCAGCGATAAGACGCTCGGCCCTCTGTAAAGTTTTTCTTTCTCGGCGAAATTTTTATTGTCGTATATATAAAAATACACAATAACATCCGCGACGAAATTTTTCTTTTTTACGTTCGAGTATTTGAACAACATTTATATGGCTCTCGACGACGGCGCGACGTGTTTGTCATGTTTACGGAGAGACGGTTTTATGGAGACTACGGAGACCTTTAAATTTCCTTCGACGGGAAATCGACGGGAAAGGGAAAGAGGATCAAAATCCCTTGCGATTCTCTCTCTCTCTCTCTCTCTCTCTCTCTTTCTCTGTAAAGAAAATAAATCCTAGATCGGAGATGCGGATGCTGCGCACGCACCGCGACACCGACGTCTCTCTCTCTTCGCACTCTCATCACGGGCTTGCCGCACGTCGCGTGACGAGCGCTACGGGGCAAACGATGTAGATTTATTCAGACTTCGTTTCTCCGGAAACTGCTTTGCATGACGAGAAAGATGGGGATTACAACGCTCGCGACGTGTATAAAGTCGTCACTCTTAAGTTTGTCTCTTCGAAAAAAAAAAAAAAATTACTCGTCATGCGGAGGAGAACGCCTGAGTGAGAATCTTCGCTTTCTTGAAATCAAAATTTCAATACAAACATACAATAATACATGTTACAATAATAATAATGTTGCTTTAAGGTTATTATTTTTTTTTCTTAAGTATATTCGCGCGACTTCCGACGCGAAAGCGAAAGAAAGTCGAGAACGCGATTGTTCTCGCGTTCGCGACTTTTCGCGCAAAAAAATCGAAGTGTAAGACCGTGTGAGACCGTGAGACGGAAATAGAAATTTGCGTCTTTATCTTCGAAAATCGAAACAGCGTGCGTGCGCGCGACGCGCGTCCGCTCGGCGCGATAACGCGATTATTATAGACGCTTATGCGGCGCGCGCGCGCGCGCGCAACGACAGATACTCGATGGGAGGAAATTATTAGCGACAACGATATAGAGAGCATATTTTCGACGAGCCACTGCTCCGGAAGTAAATTATACAAAAGCCGACGCGATTCCGACATAATACGCGAGCGTCATCATCACTTGCGAATACGTACGAGAGCGCGCGCGCGCGTCGCCGTTATATACCTTTGATGCATTATCGTGATTGAAAATCATCGGCCTAGGGAAATGGTCGGCGACACACACAATCCCGAGCCTGTCACCGCGCGCACCGTTAGTCAAACCGACGCCAGGTATCTGTCGATAAACACCGTACGAAACGTTACGTGCCGCCGCATAGACCCGAGGCACTGATCGGTGACCGATTCACGTGTGTGTGTGTGTGTATCATGTATATATTATTTTGATGAAAAAAAAAACCTCTTTCTCTACGGCTTTTTACAGATATTGGAGATGCACGCCTCGTGCACGCCTCGTGCTTTTTACGAGCGCCCGTATATATATATATTAAAAGCGTGAAATTGATTTCGAATGTTTTTCTAAAAGAGTTTTTTTTTTTTTGGTTAGAAAGAGAATTTATTGTTTTTATGTGTTTTGATTTTTTTGCCGACTCACTTGTGCGTTACACACGCACGTTGCATTGCTGCCATTATTATGCACGACCGTAAGATGCTTTCAATTTTCGTATGAAAAAAAAAAAAAAACTGATCTAATCCACATCCGATAATGTAATTATTTATACATTTCACGCATAAATTATATTAACAATTATCTTAGTTGTTCGAAAGAGAGAAAAGATGTTTTTTAACATATGTGTCATTAACGTTAGTCTCTCATTATTATATCATCAACTGATTGGGAAACGAGCGCCTGGGGGGAGGGTTCTTAATATTTTCATAAAATATTCATGACGCATCGATCACGCGACCCGATCGCAAACTACTGACTTCGACCCGTTGCATCATTGAGCTTGCAATTCCCCCATCATTGTTTCAAACTACTATACTTGTTAATAAACCGACGGCACATTTCCGTTTTCATACATAACAAATCTGTTGTATTTCAATAATAAGCAAAGGGCAAACATTTGAAATCTCATTTACGTTTGAAATACGCGACGACGAACAAATAAAAAAAAAAAAAAATAGATAAGAATTACGAAAACACATCCGAAATAAACGATGAGATCTTGGAGATTTTATGGGGATGAAGTATATGGGCGAGAAGGGGGAGGGGGAGAGAGAAAGAAAAAAGAGAAGCCGCGTATGTGCAGGGAGAGGAAACGCCTCCTGTGAGAGACGGTTGCGACAGAGAGACGACCGAGTTCAGTTACCGTGTTTTACTTGTTACAAGCTTTGCAGCTTTGAAACTCGGGGAAAGTTGGAAAAGCGCGCTATGTGCCCGTCTATATTTAGCTCATACGTGGCGAGTTCACGGCGCGCCGTTTTTACGCTCGCACACTAGCCTGTAAATAAAGGGAATTTACTACCTCGAAGAAAGAGAGAGAAAGAGAGAGAGGGAGAGAAAGAGATGAAAAAGATAATCTCTTTCGTCAAATTGCATTGTTTATTAACTATTCGCATTTTGTCACACTTTGCATATTTATTCACAAGCAAGATTGTGATTATTATGCGAGAAGCAATCTCGATAACATTATTATTTCCTAATTATAGAAATGTATATTAATAGTGTATTACACACACACACACACATTTTTTAATTAATAATATATTTGAATTACGTCACAAAACATCAATGTCAACATTGAAAGATATTTAAAACAATTGTAAGGAAAAATTTTATATATATATATTTTACATATTATATATATATTTATATATATTTATATATATTTTATATATATTTATATATTTTATATATATTTTACATATTATAAATTTTATGTATTGATTTTTTCTTTGTATTAATTATTTATATATCGCGCGCGAGTGTGTGTGTGTGTGTGCGTTAACATATATGAAGACTGCAGGGGGAAGAACTCGATAAGTCTCACATTTTCGTAATATTTTAGAAGAGAGCGATTTTAAAGTTCGAAACGTATATATGTGTTTTTTTGTGTTACACACGTTTTATAAAAATGTGTTTATATCTCGGGATCTCTATCAAAAATTTCCCTTTCTTTGGATAATTAAAATACTCCATTTTTTAACTAGCAAATAACATCAAGAACAGAAAATTGAAAAAAAATTGACTTATCACTTTATACACCTTGTGAATTGAATTTCTTTACATCATCCGCTCCGGAAATTACCTCTCTCAAGAAACTTCGAAAAACTTTATGCGTACTTCTAGGTGCGACATCTTAGTTTTTCCTTTAGGGAAGAAGCATTTGTCCATCTTTTCTTTCAATTTTAAACGTGACGCGGAAATATCGGTTTTTTTTTCTTACGTAAAAGAAAAAAAGAAATCGCGTTCGATAAATAAACATGGACAGAACGTCATCAAAAGTCAGGTTTTATTTTTCACGAGTTCTGCGCGAGTCGGTTCTGCGCGGCATTTGATTCGATTAAATATTCTATTTGTCTCTTATTAACTTTTTCGATGCGAACTTGGTTTTAAAAGAAATTCGCTGCAAAGCTCAAAGAATTTCGAACGGTTTCACCGATATTGCGAGATAAAGTGCGACTATCGGGTTGGAATTCGAAACCGGTGCGCTCGATTTGTCGTCTTGCGACTTTCTGCAATTTATTCTTCAACTGGCGAAATTTTTACGAAGAGAATCCATGTGGTTTTTACGTCTCGTGATCAAAGAAATATGTCTCGATCCGAAGTCATATTATTTAACGTCTTGAGGACGAGCGTCGACTATAGTCGACGGACGCCGAATGTATCTTGTACGACCGTGTAAGTTATACGAGTGAGTTATTGCGCATAGAGACGGCAACGTAATTGGGACAGCCAATCAAATTTTTGGCCAAAATTGTACGCGATATTCAAACATAGAATTGCAGTAATTAATTCTCGATGTCAAAATAAAAAAGATTGTAAATTATATATTTATAAAGTGTAACGAATTTGACTTTTTCATTTCAAAAACATTTTTCATCAAAATGTAGATTACATATTCTTGCTAGATACCATAACACAAATTTATCAACATAAATATTATATATATAACAGCAGTATATTATAAATAAGAAATATGTATATATTTCTATATGTATTAAATATGTATATATTTATATATATATATATATATATATCGTAATCACGTGACCGAAGTCAGTAACACCGCCGCGGTCGCGCGGCCGAGGTCAGTGACTCCACCGCAGTCGCGCGACCGAGGCCATTGACCCCGCCGCGGTCGCGTGACCGCGGTCAGTGACCCCGCCCCCACCAAGGCCGCGCGGCCGAGGTCAGTGCCCCGCCAAGGCCGCGCGGCGGAGGTCAGTGACATTACCGTAGTATGTATATAACACATATAATACAATATAAAGTATAATATTATAAATATATAATAAATTATATGTATAATATGTATTATTTAATGTTATATATAATATAAAATTACAGTCACGTTATTTTCACGTGTTGTTTTTCTACTCTTTCCTGTTATTCTTACACCGTGCGCACGACCGAGCGTCGACTTTAGTCGACGGCCGCCGAATGTATCTGCACAGCCGAACGTCGACTATAGTCGACAATTGCCTTTCGGCATTCGATTGCTTACGTTCTTTAATCTGGACACTTTGTTGTAAGTAGTTTTTAGCTGCGTTCCGTTTCCCAACCTTTGTATCAACTCTTGTGTCTGATCAATTTCTCAATTTAATTTGCGTTTAATTTACGTTTGCTTGCGGCTCGTGGCTAGTCAAATTACGTTACGCGGCAAACGAAGATGTTAATTTTTTCGCTACGACGTATTTCAGATAGTTTTCTTTTTCTTTTTTTTCACAATAAAGTTGTTTTCGAGATACACTTGCTTAATGATTCGCTCTTCCGAAGTGAATTTCGTTTTTTTGCTGTTGTTAAAGCAAGAGCACAAATGCATCGGTTTAGTCTCTACTTAACGACGAGATGTACACGTATTAGATTAACCGTCGAGCCTGATAAGCTCAACAGATTTACTCTGCCACAGAGTCCCGCACAAAAGTTTCCCGCACAAATTCAATTTTCAGTTGGATAAAGTTACCGGATTGAATTGGAAGAGAAAGATCGAAGATTGATTACTTACTCTACTTATCTGTGATTGTTTATACGCATCGACGTGTCGCGTGTAGTGAAATATACATTTATTGCTAATTGAAAATAGATTTTCTCCCGAAAGGAGAAAGTTTTCGGATTGTACGCAATTTCTTTTCTATTTCTTCTACCGTTAAAGACGTTTTTTTTTTTCTGTGTAACGAGATAATCGCGAAAGTGTAAGCAGGAACAAAAGGAGAGAAAAATAATAACGCAATTACATTAGTCGACACGGGACACACAATAAAAACCACATTTCGAGGTTAATTTTTCCGTTTCCATAAACGTGTACGAGTCCACTTTACTGGTTAGTCCACAACGAAGGTTGTAAGGCTGTTGGAGTAGAGAGTAAACTATTTTTCGGTGAAGAAACGACGGGGGAATATAACGAAATTTCCCATTTCACACTGCCTACTGTTAGCCAATGAAAGACGTGTGTTAAAAAACGCGAAATAATTACTTGTATAAAAATAAAAGAACTCCAAGAACCCTACTTTTTACTCTATACAGCCTACTCCCATTGTAGACTACACCGAAAAAATTGTATTCTTGTTTTGAGGATATCCCACTTACTTTAAGTATATCTTATACTAAAATAGGCACCAAGAAGAGTTTCTTATTTTAAGAGGAAAATCCTCTAAATAGTAATATTGATAAGAATATAAAAAGCCTCTATAGAAAAACATATATATCTCACTATCGAAAAAGACTATATTCTTAAATAAAGAATATATTCTTAATTTTGGAAGAATATCATCTAAAATCTTTAAGAAGATTTTTTAAGTATAAAATCTACTTACGGGAATATAATTTTTTCGGTGTATATATATGTATACACGTACACCGAAAAAATTGTATTCTTATTTTGAGAAGATATCCCACTTACTTTAAGTATATTTGATACTAAAATAGGCGCCAAGAAGAGTTTCTTATCTTAAGAGGAAAATCCTCTAAATAGTAATATTGATAAAAATATAAAAAGCCTCTATAAAAAAACATATACATCTCACTATCGAAAAAGACTATATTCTTAATAGTTTATTTAAGAATATATTTTTAATTTCAGGAGAATATCATCTAAAATCTTTAAGAAGATTTTTTAAGTATAAAATCTTCTACTTACAAGAATATAATTTTTTCGGTGTAGCCATTAGAAAGACGACTCGTTCGGTTAATTATATTCTCACAGATATTCGAATTTATTATTACAGCGCGAGATTAATCAAATTATCAAATGTAACGTGCGCTCTCTCACAGTCAAGTAAAATTATTTCTCTTTTACGCTTCTCAAATGTCGAAACATTCAATATTTCCTGCGCGAATTGCGGTTTTACGCTTGACCCAGTATAACTTCCTTTAGTTCATACATCGATTCCGAGATATAACTTGCCAACCTGTTTTTTATTCCTCGGCCTTGAAAACACATTTCTCTCAGGGCCGACGCGAACGTATCGTATCGTGCGCCCGCGCGCCACGATAGGTACTTCGGGAGATGATTAATATTATCTCATTTCGCCCGCGGGATTCCGCGCGCCCGCCAATATCGGATAGAGCCAAAGTAAAAAATGATTTTATAGGATGCGCAGGTGCGTGCGCACGTCTTCTCGTTCCTGCGTATTGGAAAAGACGTTTCTTTCGAAACAGTTTCCGGTACGTATATATTGACACACAATAGATATCTTATTTTTCGTAACAAATAATTGAAGAAGATTAGTGTACAGAAAAGTCCTGCGTATATATATATCTGTCACATGAGTTTCTGATATTTTATCCGAATACCTTACGGCTAAAAAAGTTTAATGAAAAAAACCGGCGCGCATCGTTATCTTTTTATTTTTCAAATATTTGACGTAAAACTGAAGTGAATTATCTGAAAATTTAGATTCGAGAGAAGGAGAATTGATATCGCAAAAATCAATTTTTATTATACTCGAGATAAGTACGTGTCTGTTAATGATTAAGAGCAGATATATGTGATTTATAAACGATTTAAAAATAATTTTCCAAGCGTCACAGAATATTTGCGATTTCTGCAAAGTTAGGTAGGAAACTAAAAGCTGATTCTCGATGGGTTTGGCGGGGCGACGATTCAAACTTTTCGAAAGCCATTAAATCTAGGGTGGAGCTTCATTAATTTGCGAACGAAATTGTTTTTTCGCGGTTCAACAACAGGAGCTTTCCGTGTTCCTAATAAAATTTGACCGGGAAAAAAAAAAAAAAATTACCGCGCGCCGATCGATACGTAATTGAAAATCAATCACATCTTCTGTGTGTTAAAAGTTTCGTACGGAGTAGCCGAACTTATTTTTATAGTTTTAGCACTCGTTCGGTTTGATTGACGCTTATTGATTTTTCTTCTTGTTTTCTAGCTGTTAACATCTTTGTCTCTATGGTTACTCTTTACTTGACACGTGGTGAGATTAATAAGTTAAAAAATAAAATTAATTTGGATTTGCTTAACATTATTTCCAAGTCTTCAAGTAACTCTTGAAACAAAAAATCGACAGGTCTTTAAAGCGCTAATCTTTGAACTCAAAATGCCAATCATCGGGTGTTTTACTCTATAAAACATTATTTGCCTTTTTGTTTTTCTTTAATTTAAATAATCTTCCGGCATTTAAAAATTATGAAGCTGTATATACAGGGTGGGCCGTTTTAATATACGTTTCAAATATTTCTTTTCCTACGCCTTTTCCAAAAAAATGTTTTGTGCAAAAGTTGTTTGACCTCAAAGGGAACGCAAGAGACATTCACTTGTTTTCAGATGGCGCCGCTTTCAAAAAATTCCATCACTTTTCTTAAATAAAAATCAATTTTTTCTCTTAATAAAAGTTATAGATCTTGTCGAGATAAACCCAACCGTGAGTATTTAAAGTTTTCCTCTAATTATTTCGCAATTTTTTAATTTTGGAAATTAATTTTAATTTGGCAAATATCCGATTATTATGTGCATTATTATTTCATTTCGTTTTCTAGAGTCAACTGATTAAATATATAAATTTTACGAAGAGAAATTTGAGCGAGAGTAAGAAAACAACTCATTAAAATGCATTTAGGAAGATCTCATATTTGTTTTATAAGCACCTCTTCATATATGTTTGCGAAACATTAATTTCTAAAATTAAAAACACTTGTGAAAAAGTCAGGAAAATCCTAATTAAATACACACTTACGATTTTTCTCGACAACATCTATACAATTTCTATTCAGAGAAAAAAATCAAACGTTTGTAGGAAACATTTTTTGTAAAAGGCGTAGGAAAAGAGATATTTAGGAACATTAAAATGGCCTACTCTATATATATATATATATATATATATATATGTGCTTTACGCAAAATTGCGTAACTCTATTCGAATGTCCGTCAACAATTAGTCAGAAAAGGCGTTCCATCAAGTGCAAATTGGAGCACAAAAGCGTAATGATCCGATAAAAAATGTCGCTGCCGTTAGCTATAATTTCCGTCGTTCTAAATTAAGCGCAATAAAGCAGGTGAATATTGCAACTCGAGAAGCATCGTCGCCGAGATGCGCGCTGCATGATTAATGACGTCTCGTTTTTAACTGTCGGGATTATAAATTTACAGTTTTCCTGACATTTCCGCGAAAAATGCTACCGCGCTGCTGCTAACTTCGTTTCTCTCTAAAAAGATATCTCTCAACGTGATCCCATCAACGTATTTAGTTATGTACAAATTATTATAAATGCTGATAAATGTTGTCGGGATATGTGACACTATATATATAATATATTAATATATTAATATATTAATATATATTAATATATATAATAAATAATATATTAATATATTAATCTATATTAATATATATATAATATATAATATATTAATTACAAAATTATATGCTCACGTCTCGACTTAATACACATACTTATCTTATACTTATAGCGTCTGCACAGATTTATTTCTCGAAACAAATATTTTTATTGGGATAAGATCGATGCAATCAATAAAGTTTAAAATAATCGCCAACTTTTTCCGCGCTTTTTCCAACGCTATCGTTAACGTGTGTGTGTTCAAAGCGAGGTCTTTACTCTTGAGAAAAATCATATCTAGAATAATAATGTCTGGAATTGTGTGACTGCCGAGAGCGTGTGTGTGACACACGCGGGCTCAGAACGGAATGAATGGAACATTAGCACACAGCGATGTAGAAACAAATTTTGGGTTTTGCTCTTTTTGTGCACTGCACACACAGAAAATTCAACGTAAATATAAAAAAACCAGAAAAAATTCCGTTTGATATTTACACGATTATCTGTGTGTATACGCACACACACATATATATATCTCTCAGGATTAAATAAATGATTTAAACAAATCCTCTTACATGTTTAATGAAAAGTACCGTCTCTCGCTAAGCCACACAACCAAGTTTTTGTTCCGCTCTGTGTCCGTAGATACTTTTTCTGTGTGCACACGACCGCGGGAGAAGGTCCTGAAATACCTCCGCGCGCGCGCGCGCGCGCTTATCGTCGCGCTTGGAAAAGTGTCGGGGAGTAGTATAAGGCAACATAGAGGCCGTCGTCACGGAGGGCGAGTGCGCACATCCCGTTATACATGTACCGCCTATCCCCTTGTGTATATGCGACGCTTTCATGTATCGCACGCGTGTAACACACATATAGCGTACGAGCCTGATATACCGTTTACATAACGGATCGCGCAATGCAGTTTATGCGAGACGATTCGGAGATGGTGTGTTTGCACGTTGATTTCACGGCGCTTTCTGTCTTAGTTTTGCGAAATATATCCGAGAGAGGGAAAAAGTCGAGAGAGTTTGAGACCGCGACGTGTGCGATTCGCAATTTTATGATAACGGTCGGGAAGTTACGAAAGAAGTTACGCGCCTCTGATAGGGATATAAGGCGCAAAATGCGTTTCTATATGCGCGCGTGTATATATATATATACATACCTATAAGTTGACGCCGTCAACTTTCGTAGTAATTTTGCGCTGGTAAAAAGAGGGAATGGTAAAGGTAGAAGATTTGTCACACACACGGCATTGCCACGCTAAGCGGCGGTACGTACTACCTAATAATGCACACGGGACCTAGAAACCTTTACATTAACCCTAACGCGATGCATGTAAAACCGCATTTCAAGATCTAGACCTCGCTATTTTTGATCCCGTCGTTATTATTTCCGTCTCTCTTTTACCGCGCTTTCTCGATAAAAAAAAAAACTATTCACTTCTTCAACGGAGCGAAGAGTATCTTATGGTCGCGCGTATCTTATGGTATTAATCAACGACCCGAGCAATCATTTTTTTTTTTGAGTTCAATGTCAGTTCAATTGGCGTGTAACACAATCGCGCGTCGTGTCGAACAAAACATGTCGAGAATGTGGTATATATATATATATATATATCTCGTTATTTATCTCTCTGAAGTCAATAAAAATACAATTGTTATTCATTATTGAAGAGGACCAAAAAGTTAAAACGTTCATTTTCGATACAATCACGTTAATTAAATAATATAAATTTTACACAACAGCAACAAAATCGTTGTTTGATTTTTATTGGCAATTTTTGTTCAAACCGACGATATTTTTTATATTTGATTTAAATTAACGGGGAGCTGTTAGTTTTTTTCCTCACATATTTTATACACGTGAATTAAAAGTTTAACGTTTTTTTTTTCTCTGTGATTCTTATCTTTACTTTCCGAGAGCAAAGAGCTCGCGAACGTTTCGTGTCGCTGGCAAAGAGTTAAAATCTCACGGGATCGTCTAATTGCGTCGAAGATATCCGGAGAATCCGCAGGAGGATCTCCGGACACGAAGAGGCTGCGCGGTGGCGCGTTCGCATATAACGCATTATACGGCATTCGCGTATAATCCCTCTCTCTCACGCGATACATTATGATGCCGCGCGCGCTCTGATTATCCTCCGCGAAAACGGCCGCCAAAGATTAATCATCGGCGGAATGTCGAAATAACGCGGCGTCGCTCGCTCGCGCGCCGATGATACCGCCGCGTATCACGTCGCGGCCGCGCATTATGCCGCTCCATTAGATAGTACCGCGCGCGCGACAGATACACAACAACAAAATATTTATATCTACGTACGGCATAGCCGATCGGCGTTAAACAGAAGAAGAAGAGAAGGGAGGGAGGGAGGGAAAGGCTGACGGGAGAGAGACCGGAACAAAAGAGGTTGAACGCGACAGAGAAAGGGGGTGGGGAAGTGAGGAGGAGAGGGAGGACGAACACACACACACAGTAAGTCGGGGTCGAGGGGTGAAACCTGCTCGGGCGTTTCCGCGATATTTCGGCTCTGTCCGCTGGGTCATTGGGTCAAATCTACGGGTTATATCCGGGGTAGGGAATAGGCGGAGGGGTGCTGGTAGTCATATACACCGCTGTACGCGTTCACAATGCAAACTTCAACCCTAGCCACCACCACCACCGCCACCGCCGCCGCCGCCGCCGCCGCCGCCGCCCCCGGTTCGTTATTCGATGCGCGCCTATTTTTAGAAAGAGCGCGGTCGCACCGAGTATGAGAGAACCGTCGAGGGAGTGAAAAGACGTTGATGAGAAAGTAAAGGAGAAAAAAGAGAGGAAAGAGAGAGAGAGAGAGAGAGTGAGGAAGGAAGACGTGGATCGCGATAAACGACGAGAATGAAAAGAGGTACAAAGCAGCTGCCGACGAGTCGACGGCCCTTGAGGTTCTAACGGCGCCCTCGGACGGTCGATATTTATTGTCAATTCCAAGTATTGACAATCCTTGTACGGAATGTATAACATCGGTCGTGTCGATCGCTCATGACAAATTCCTCGACGTGAACAAGATGTACAAGAAATGTTCCGGACGGAAAAGTCTTGCAAAGAAAAGTCTATTTATTTCGCAACGATTTGTACAAAAGTTTATTTAACACTAGATATACCAGCTATTTAAATATACCTATTAAAAAATACAAAAAATATATTTGTTACGAAATATATAAAGTAAGTAACATTAAGTTCATAAAATGTATTCTCTACTTGTAGCTACAAAAGTCATAACATCATTTCGGAAAGCAAATGTTACATGCGGTAAAAATTTTGAATTGAAATTGCACGACCAGTCAAAATGACTGGTCTGGTAAATCTGATGTTAAAGTAAGTGGGATATATCCTCAAAACAAGAATACAATTTTTTCGGTGTACGTGTATATTATATACACCGAAAAAATTATATTCTTGTAAGTAGATTTTATACTTAAAAAATCTTCTTAAAGATTTTAGATGATATTCTTCTGAAATTAAGAATATAGTCTTTATTTAAGAATATAGTCTTTTTTGATAGTGAGATATATATGTTTTTCTATATAGAGGCTTTTTACATTCTAATCAGTATATATATTCTTATCAATATTACTATTTAGATGATTTTCCT
>NW_018020907.1:66402-91350 GCF_002006095.1 Pseudomyrmex gracilis | reverse complement strand
TAACATTATAAGTTCATAAAATGTATTCTCTACTTGTAGCTACAAAAGTCATAACATCACTTCGGAAAGCAAATGTTACATGCGGTAAAAATTTTAAATTGAAATTGCACGACCAGTCAAAATGACATGGTCTGGTCCAAATCTGGTGTTAATATAAAGTTCGCGCAGCCGCTAAGTGCTAACGGCCCTTTGCAAAAAAAAAATCCTTGATTTTTTACGAACAATTAATATTGAGATATATATAAAACTGTTTCTTCTCTCTTTTCGTTTCTCCGTCTTCCCCCGCTCTTACAATTTTTACTTAATAGACGCGCGACACTTTGTAACATTTACAACGCAATCTGCATTTTCAGCTCGCATTTGTCATTCAAAACGTGTCGCATGCGTATTTGATATCGTCGGCGCGAGTTTCTCGCTAATCCGCACCTGTTATTCACGCTGTTCTCGCTATGTAAATTTCGGAAGTGACAAAACGAGGGATGTGTATATATAGATGACAGAGAGAGAGAGAAAGAGGGAATTGTTATACACCCCCGTGTAGGTCGCGTCGCTCCAAATGTTCAGTCACCTGACATGGTGGGCGCGCAGATATTAGCTCACCTCTATCCATCAAAACTGAGGTCCTTATTTGATGAAGAATACACTTGCGGTTTGTTGTGTGTTCATAAATAACTTTGCGATGATTAATGATCGGCCCAAATAATTTATGTGTATACGAAAAGCCTGTTGTTAAATTGTTTCATTTAACTTGCCGCAAACGGAAAAAAAAATAAATAAATAAAAAAGTTATTTATCTCCGGATCGTCAAACTTGGAAAGCGAAGCTTCGTTAAAGAACGATTACGATTTACGATGACGGTAAACCGGAAAGTACAATCGTTTTCTTCAATTAGTGCCCGTTAACCAAATGACCAATTTCAGTTAATCAGAGCGCAACAGGAGGAGAAAAGACAATTTCTTTCTTCTCTCAACGAGAGATTTTTCCAACACACACTTTTCATTGCGTCAAATCGCTCATATACCTTGTTAACGCAATTCCACGTGTAATTAATTTTCCACTTTTAATCTCCCTTACAAAAAAATTCATTTTCTTCTTATCTGTATCCAGAGAGTTGAGACTGTATCGAGAGTTATCGTAAACTGTATGACGCTTCATTTAGAAAAACAAAAAAAAACATATTGTTGTCAGCTAATTTGATGAATCGCGCTGTCAAATAGATCGCAACAGATAGAGCGTAGAACGTAGATTGCGCGTCAAAGTTGAAGACATCAAAGCTTTTATTTTGGTGCCGATCGTTGTTATAATCTAATTTAAAAAATATATATATATTGCACAGTTTATAAAAGATACAAAAGCCGATATTAATTATTACAATAACAGTAAATTAATATGTTATAAACTTATTGCCACACAAAGCTTTACACGCAATTGCTATTTAAGAGACTATATAATATAGAGAATATATAACACAGAGAATATATAATAGACTATAATAGAGAATATCTAATATTTTTATCCTTTACCGCAATTTACAGGTTTAGAACATACATAATATTATTGATATTATTAAAGCATCTCAAGATGCGTTATATATATATTTATTATAGTGATAAATATGAATTAACAATGATAATTTAAATTTTCAAGAAGTGGACAAGGCACTTGGAGTCAAAAACACAGTTGTTATTGTGTATAAATGTAATAATGATGATTTTCTTTATTTGATAGTGTTAATAAAAATGACGTTTCGACCATAGTTTTTGGTCTTTATCAAATTCGTTAAAAATTTGCTGTTCGCAAAAACGTCGATCAAGATACAAATTCAAGCTGTTATATGGTAGTGATCGCAGATAAGAGTGTTACTTAACTTCAGTTAATATAACAACTGTGTTTTTTTGACTCCAACTGCCTTGTCCACTTCTTGAAATTTTGAATATCCGGAGTCATCCGTTTTCTGAATTGATAATTTAAATTTTTTCGAATATTAAAAAACATTTGATATACATATATAAAGTATATTACAAAGTACTTACTTCGTATAATATGTTATAGTACATGAATATATTAAGTAAGTAAATTATATAATATGAATTACTTAAATATTTTATTATTAATTGCAATAGCACTTTTATTTCAAATATCTAATCGCTATATATAGGTTTAACGCGTTGGTTGAAATTGTTTATATATTCGTGTTTCAACTCTTTTAATTGAAAATTTTTATCAACGTAACGTGTGATGACGCGTCGCGTAATTTAATTGCGCAATTAGCTTGAAATTATTCTGACGAACGCGTACGAAAACGTACGTGCACGAAATTTGCGCGCACGTGCGACAAATATTTTTTGACAAGTAGAATGAACTTCGCAGGCGGTATGTTTTTGCGTCAAAGACGAGTTAACCGAATCTCGAAAGTTGTGAAAGCGCGCACGGCTAGAATTTGCAATCTCTCTCTTCTCAATAGGTCAATAGTATTTCGGTCGGTCGGTCGGTCGGTCGGTCGAGAGCGTAGGAGAGAAGAGAGAGAGAGAGAAAGGAGAGATAGATAGTAATTGGCTCCAAAGAGAGAGGTCGGAACAAGTCGGCGGCGACACGCCGGAGATGATTCGCCGCCGCCGCCGTTACTTCCGCCAACGTTTCGGGTCATTGGGTCAAATCCGTGGGATACGCAATATCGCTTTACGCCGCGTGCGCAATACTCCCGACCGATATTCTCTCAGTTTTGAGAAACTCAACTATACACGAGACGACGTACGATCGAAAAGATGTTTCAGAACTTTTAAAAATCTCCAGAACAGAGGCGTGTTCTTCTTTATATACAGAGAGCTTTAACACAGAGAGTTTTAGTTCTAAGAATTTTTCTTTTGTTTTTACAGCAAAATACTTTAACGTGTGCCTAACAACGTCGTTACTTAGACGTTGTACCCTTTTGTTAAAAACGGTACTTTTGCGAACGATGAAAAACTCGTCCAAACGAATTACAAAGGAGTTCTAAAAATGAACGCGGAAGAAACTGAGGCGGAAGACGCACATCAAAAATCTAGGTAAGAGGGAGTTTAACTGTTTCTCCCGCGTTCGTCTGTGCGCTGATACATGTACATGCGGGCTTGTATCTGCCTGCGCGCACGGAAACGAGCGAGAGAGTTTAAATTTGCATCGGGAATACTCGAAACGAGAACACAGAATCTATCTTGCGCGCGACGTCGAATCTTCGGGCTACTCAGATGAATAATTGACGCGACCGTTAAATTCGCAATATCCTGATCTGCGATCTAACTCTTAGCATTACTCGACACAATATATTGTATATATAATGCAAAAAAAAAAAAATCAAATTTTCTCCTCGTTTGGAAATTAAAACAAAATATTTTTGCTAACCGGCTGATTTTCCTGGTTACCAGCTAGTATTTGACTGATAATAATAGAAATCTCTGGTATTGTTAAGTATTATTCGAGTATTACCTAGTATTATTTTTTATCTCAAAGTTTGGCAGATGTTTCTTTCACCAGCAATTGAGGAGAATAAAACCAGCGAGTTTCCGCCCGCAATTTCTGGCCAGTTTTTTTTGCGATAGGATTTAAGAATATAAATGTTAAAATATAACATTGGAAGAGAGCAAATGTAGTTAACCACATACGTGGATAGTTTTATTCTAATTTATATATAACTCGATATATATATTCTTACACTAAGTTTTAAGGGAATTATTTCTCGATACGAGAGCCCGTATACGTGCAAATTTTTTTTTATTGTTTCAACCGCGCGTGTAAATTAATACACATAAAAAAATTCAAATTAAATTCGATTCGAAAATTTATATAGGAAATATATTCTAGATTTGTTCCTCAATGAAAATTTATTTCTGGAAAAAACGTGCGTGTAGAATATTTGATGAGGGAATTCGAACCGCGGTTCGGGTGTTTTAGATCCACTTTCTTAGCACTTATGCATTAAACAATATCTTGAACACAAGAGTATCTGTATTTAACTTTCATTATAATTTAACGAAAACAGACTTCACAAAACTATAAATACTTGTCGTTTGAAATCAATTATGTTATATTTATTTCTTACAAGTGAGAATAATAAGTAAATTTAATTTAATGATCTGTATATCAATGTAGATTTTTATAGCTTGTTTGAGTTAATTTATATTTTTTGAAACATTTTGCACATACATCCAACAAAAAATATATTGATGTTATTATTTCTCTTATTAATTCTCTTTCAATTGAACAGACGATTTGTATTTTTTTTAACGAGCAGAATATTTCGAGTTTTGTTAAACAAACTAGCTGTTATTTACCGATTAATTTATACTGATCGAATTTTCAGACTAGAGTCTGTAGTTAGAAAATAATAACAATAAAAACCAAGAAGTATTTCTCGAGTTTTTACTGGACAAAAATTAACTGTTATTTTTCTGATCTCTATTTGATGACTCATTTATGACCAAATTGCAATTAAACTTCAAGTAAACAGTCTTTTCTATTCACACAATTGTAGAGGACATCTGGAAAAGTTTGACACAGCCGAAATACGAAGACAGATTAGGTCGAAGAAAAAAGTCATTTGTCATTTTGCAAAATTCTCAATATTTATTGAGTTATTAATTAATAAATGTGAGCCAACGAGAGCGAGTGGAAAACGAAATGAGATCCGGATTCCATCGAACGATTTTCAGTTGTGTCGCTGTGAAAATCGGCTCGCGCTTGTTTGCTCCGTCTCTTGTTCTTAAGAGATTACATAAACCTATAGCTTTTTTTTATAATTGAAAATCATACACAAAGTCCGGACTATTGCTTTCCGTGCGCTCGTTGATTTGCATTTATTAATTGGTAATTCAATAAATATTGCAAACTTTGACAAGTGACTTTTCGGTTCGGATTGAGTCAATCTACCTTTAAACTTCGGTTCTGTCAAAATGTTCCAACATACACTCGACAGATACTATATACAATTCTAAACTATAGATCAACACTGGCCGATTTCTATGATCGGTTGTGTTTTCCAAACATTTTTCTATTTTTTTTTTTTTTTTGAACAAAAAATGTTTTTTTTCCCCTAAACACAATGTTCTTGACGCAATCGATTTTTTCTTGCAAAAGATTTTAAAAAAGATAAGAGAGAGAGAGAGAGAGAGAGAAAAGACTGAGACAATAGCTCGTCGATTTTCGTCGCTCTAGTGGCATCAAAGCGACGATCATTCACGGACTTGACATAAATTTTTTTTCTCCCCGTTGAACGCGGTACTCCTGGTTTTGATTCCGCAAGAGTGTGAATGACAGCTGAAGAAGAGACGAACGAAAAGAAATAAAGCTAGAAAAGCTAAGTGCGACGTCTCGCAGCATGAGGTTTCGAGTTAAGTGAGAGTCCGCTGAGAGTGAGTTCTTCAAAGTTTTCTCCTAGGTGCAAACGAATACCTATATATACATATATATATAGCAGGCAAAGCTATATGATGAGCAAACTTTCGTGTACTCACGTGTAGCATTAACAAACTTGTTCGAACCTGCCGAATTCGCTCGGTGATCTATCGTTTCGTCGATAGGGATCATCGTTTTTTTAATAGCGCAACACACACGCGATACCGCAGTGTCTCTGCGGCAAAACGTAAATCGCGAGATTGTTGTTTTTTTTTTTTTTTTTTTTTTNTTCTTTGTTTTTTTTTTTTTTTTTATTTTCTCCTTAGTAGGAGAAGATCTTATTCAGTTCGCGCCGCGTCGTTTTGCAGCTGCAAGTCGCGCCGAAAAGGAAATTGCGAAAGAGAGAGAGAGAGTAGTAGAGAAAGTCATTCTTTTTTTTTTTTTTATTTTGCCGTAAATCGCGAGATTGTTGTTTTTTTTTTTTTTTTTTTTTTCTGTATATTCTCTCCTTGAACTCTCTTTTCGATGGTCCGGCGAAAACCTCGAACGGCCGATAAACGCATAACTGAGTAAGTAACAAGTCTGTCGCTACGACCGAGTCGTAAAATTGCGCGACCCTATCACCCCTCTTGAAAATTTCAAAGGCCGGCGAAAAAAAAATCGCTACGTCTACGAAGATACGTGGGTTAAGGTTAGGCGAGCAATAAGTTGGCCAGAGTGTTGTGCATGTAAGAAGAGAGAGAGCTTTCGTAAGGACGCCCTTGAGAAACAGTCGGTCAGTTCGATCCTAATCTTCATTGGCGATCAACAGCGTGTGTCGTAAAATTACATTAGTTGTGACAACTTAGTTTTTTTTTTTTTTTAACGAGCAAGAGCGCGGACTAAGCGCGTCACGGGATATCCGTACACAGAGCGCGCGCACAGATTTACGCGTGATTTCAACCGCGCACTTTATCGGGCTTCCGCGATCCGTACAAGGTTCGCCCGGCGTCGCGACGCGTGTTCCGTGCCGCGCGGGCAGGGTCAGCCTTGACAACGGTCGAGACGTAAAGAAAGAGAGAACGGTTCGCGTTTTAGACGCGTATTAGAAGAAGCGAAGAGAGCTATATATTAAAACACGCGATTCGCGCGCGCGCGTTTTTCCCGCTACGGAATAAATCATTCCCTCGTCGTAATCGTTGCGGTTTTTTGTTGACGAACGAGAGAGAGAGTGGCCGCATGTGCCGCTGCCGATAAATCGGAACGTCTCATCCGCGAGAGAGGAATGGCGCGCGAAAGGAAATCCTCGTCGCAAGAAAAGCGACAAATTTTCAGAAGTTATTCGCTATACTTACTGTATATTCGAGTCGATTGGAATCGAAACACGGCAAAATGCGCGCAAGACGGGATTTTGCTACGCGTTTGAAATTAGAAAAAAATCGCAAAATATAATATGTATATTATGCGAAATATATATAGAAAATATATAAATATATATTTTTCGCAAAATTTTAAAATTAGTATTAGGAGGGTATCCGGGGTCTGTCATATGTGAGATGCAAATCCGGCATCCCGTATGATTTTAAGAATTGAGTTTTCAACTCAAAAAACACTCACTTGTAAAAATTTACAAGTTGAATTCGTTACATGTGCATATATATATATATATATATACACGTACAGTTTCTACTCAAAAAATCTTGAGAATGGCTCGTAAGGCCTTATATATATATATCTTGTTATATTATATATAGAGTTTTTATGTATATTACGGTTGTTATATAACGGCACGTTATATGACATTATTGTAATATGTATAGCAATATAATTTATTCTAAAATTGTTTGCAATTAATTTTTTTTATAATTTTGGTAATTTGTAATTACAAATTAATTTATCAAAAACACAATAAAACGTCAAAAAATGACGACTAGTTGGACTGTGAGATGCGACTTTGGAATCGAACATCTCCGCAAAAATCAATATTTTTTTTCAATTTTGTTTTTTTTTTTTTTAAATCGAAAGTTCGAACGATTCTGCGTCGATCGAAAAGCAAAGCGAAAAATCTCGAATAGTTTCGAAGATATAAGTCGTAAAAAAAAAAAAACTAATTTTTACCGGAGACGCCAATGCGTCAATTTTTGAGTGGGTCTGCGAGACCTATGTCTATCCATTGCTTCTTATACAAAGAGATAAAATATTTTTAATGAAACTTCGATTCTCGCGGTTATAATTGTAACAGAGCTGTCTCGTTCGTAAACTTTAATTCCGATAAAAAAAAAACGCTATACTGTATTTGTGTGTGTAAACGTAAATGTAAATTCACACAATACGCTGCTGAATGATACCCCCAAATCTCCAAGTCTCTTCATTCCGAACAACCGCTTTTGCAACAACCACTTTTGAGACACAAACCGGTGGGCACAGTCAAAGATATACTTTTCAAACTCATCTCGAGACTGCGCCGTTTGCGGTATAACTTAATTAACTTTCGACACAATAAAGCCGGAGAAAATGAATATTTACCTGGGGAACCGACCGCGTATATTGTGCTCTCGCTCTGCACGATAAAGTTTCAACGACGCAGCGTACTTGTCTATACTTTCTCTCTGTTGATTATCGGGGGAGAAGCAAATCTCGAAATATTTTATGAGCTCGGCACGTAAATACAAAAACGCATAAATTGGTAGAGTGTTTTTGTTTTTATTTATTATTTATACGTATTTATTTATATTTTATCTTGAATATACATACGCGCGTGAAGTTTTTCCGAGCAAAGGTTTCGCAATATTTTTTTAAATACTTTCTTTAAATATAAAACATTTAACTTTTTATCGTATTAATTAAAGTATTCGAGAAATTATAGCAGAATACACTTAGCGTATATTAGGTCTACCGGAAAGTTCTGTCCGTTTTTGGAATAAAACAAAATACAAATTTTTCTTAAATTTTCAAAAATGGGATATACAAATTGGCAAGAAATCATTAATAATAATGGCAATTATATATTATTTAATAAAGTTTATTGACGGTAAGAAAAATTTGTATTTTGTTTTATTCCAAAAAACGGACAGAACTTTCCGGTAGACCTAATATATTTCATTAAATTCGTACTGAAAAAAGTAATAAATATACACACAATAAGTATACGAATAGAAAAATATATACAAGGTCTTTTTCGAGCTTTTAATGGATCTTAAAAAATTTTTATTTAGAGACAAAATGCAAATAAAACGCAAATACAATTCAAATAAAATTTTTTTTTAAATAAAATTTTTTGTATTTGCGTTTTATTTGCATTTTGTCTCTAAATAAAAATTTTTTAAGATCCATTAAAAGCTCGAAAAAGACCTTGTTATATATATTTTTCTATTCATATACTTATTGTTAATATTACGAGCGAATTTTATAATTTAATATATAATAAATATACAATTATGCGACGATATCAAGTGTGAACAGATCGAATTGTGACAAAAGTACATTTGTGCATTGTTTCCATCTTGCTTCCACACACATGTTTTACACACTTTGTTTGCAAAGCCTGCTTGATCATAAGTCGAAACAGTACTTATTGTTAAGAAGAGAAGTCTCTCTCGGACCATAATCGCTGTGACATTTCTCTTTGCGCTTGCGTAGCTCTCGGAAGAACATGAGATTTGCATTTTCAAAGACGCTGTAACTCTCTCTCTCTCTCTTTTCCTCTCTCTTATTCCGCTCACTCACTGTATGTATTCGGAAGTTTAATAAATCAGCGAATTAATTATTCACGAGTGCGCACACAGAGTAGTGTTCTACATCTTCACCGGACACAGTTTTCCTACGTACGTACGGGCGCGCAGATTAATCGCGATTTACGTCAGAAATGACGTCACAGATCTGAGTGAATAAAACCAGATAATCGTGTCCGTTTCTTTTTGTCATTCACGTTTTGATAAAACGTTTCAAATTTGGAAGAACACATGACGAGAAAAGAAACCTCTTTTACGAACCGGAGAACCGGTTAGTTAGCACGATGATATTATCTTCATGATTTTTCTGTCTTTTCATTTATTTCTCTCTGTCGCGATACGAGCCACCGCTTCTATACCCTCTTTATGATCGCGATATATATATATATATATGTGTGTGTGTGTGTGTGTGTACACACATATTTTATACATATATATATATATATATATATATATATATATATATAAAATTGAGCGTAAGCGTTTCCCCGCAGAGAGGAGAGCTCGTGCTCGCGAATTGGGACGTCGCCTCGATTCTTCGATGCAATCCGCAGACGTGGGGAGCTATGTCGTCGTAATAATGCGCCGGATACAAAGGAAAGTGGGAGCGATTTTGGTGCTGCGCGGTCTCGCGCTACGTGATCGACTTTGCCTCGCGACTTAATACCTTTTTATTTCCGAGCTTTTCCGCTTTGCGCGATGAAAAATTGTGTCGCGCAACGTCGCCAGGCGTCTGGTAGAGATCTTAAAAAAAAGAAGAAGAAGAATAAATGTCGCGCTCATCACGAAAAAGACAGCGCGGAGAATTTTCATACATTTTTATACACGAAAAGTCTCTCTCGATTTCAATATGGTTTTATTATCACTTCTCTTTTATACGCGCAACTTGATTGATAAAATTGACGCAAACATGTACTTCTGTTTTATTTTAAAAATAGAATGCTCTGACAAATGCGAAAAAACAAAGACACAAAATGTTCGTACGAGTGATTCTTTGATTCCGCAAAAATTGCAAACGACGATCCTGACGTTCGGATCTTCATCAGCGTGTGAGCAAAATTTTATGACATAAAAATCACAAGAAAGACTACCAGAGCACTCATAAACAAAATGGAATTGTTTTCAATAATTTTAACAAACTGTTACAAAAATAAATAGTTCAATTGCGTATCGCGATTAATTCAATATCTAGATTCAAAAAGCAACTATCTGCTGCGCGCAATAATATTGATGTTGCAGAATATATTTCAACGGAACGTATTTCGATTAAATTGACGCTGTTGATTCAACATCATTTTTTTNTTTTTTTTTTTTTTTTTTTTTTTTTTTTTTCACGTAGTGTGAAGCATTACTCCACTGTTCTCCGGCAAACAACCGAGGACGGCAAAACACACCGCGAGTTTACAAATTGTACATGTCTCTATTGTCTTGTCATTTGTACACATCTCTCTATTGTCTTGTTCATTTCTCTATTTTTATCGAAAAGTAAACACAAGAAAAGGAACCGTACATATATATTTATCTATAGCACTTTCGAGAGCTTTTTTTTTGTTATATCGTAATTATTTACTTTTATCGTAATTATTTACTCTCGAACAAGAGTAACAAATATTTATCCAGGATGGATTGCTTCATTTGAATGTTTCCTGCTTAAAAAAAAAAAAAAAAAAAAACATTTTGCCTCTACCTTCTTAACTATAATACGAACATAAGATCGAATGATTAAGCGTGGCAACTTGACGCGAGTAATAAGTTCGTCAAAAATTCATTTATTCACATACGTAATTTGTAATACATACGTAATGAGATATAATCTGACAGAAATGACAGTTAATTTTATAATATCACGAAGAACTTAATTCTCATTAAATATGCATGTATAGTTCTCCCGCGTTCTTCCCGCTGCTACTCCCGACGTGCATATATTGTTCCTTTCCTCCGTTTCTCTCCAAGTTTCGGGCAATAATTCATCAAGAACGCACACAGTCAGTCTCGCGAAAGTTTAGCAACACACATATCACCCAACAACTCACATTTTATCCAAGTAATATGCAAATTACAACGTAAACTACTGCTTTTGTTTTATTACATACATTTGAGAAGCAATTAACTTTCATTAATAATTAATAAATCGCGCAAATAAATATGCGCGCAAAATGTATATTACGTGCGCATGCTCTACGTGTGAATAAATACATAAGCGTTTTTTTTTTTTTATGAAAGAAAGATTTTTTCTGTAATATATACTATTGTGAATTGTAATTATACACGTTCTAAGGAGACGGTAAACTTTGCGGTGCGCGATTTGCGTGTTACGCAATCGTATAGCCTACATAACATACGTAGGCAATAACACTACGTTTTGTAAAAATCCATATTATGCTAATAGAAAAATATAATTGTGACGCATTGCGAGAGACGGAAAAAGAACACGGTAATAAGGTACTTTAGCGTTTTTTTTTTTTTTCAACAAAATAGCCTTTCCGTGCTTCGGGTCACGATGATTTAAAAAAACTCTTTGTGCAAGAAAGAAAGGTCGTGCGTCTGACTATACTAATTAGGTACGTGTCAAGATAAGGTAACGAGACTAAAATAACGGGAAGAATATCGTTATATTTTATTTTTCTACTTTTCGTTATCACGTGAGAGAGACGGAGAAACAAAAGAAAGAGAGAGAGAGAGAGAGAGATCGTCGACAGACGACGGTATTTTATTATATCGCGGACTCGTCGGAAATAGTATTATTAGTGCTATAAATAGTATTATTGCTGATTCGATCAACGATACGACATGGACGTGTATTTGAACAGCGTTTGGTATAATATTGACGTGCTCGGCAATAACTTCTAAATAAACATGTCTAAGAGCGGTGTGTCAGTTAATTGAGACACTCGAGGCGTTTTTATAATATTGGCCCGTTTCCACATCTAAAAAAAAAAAAAAAAATAAAATCAAAGTCGCTTTTTTTTTATTACAGATAAAAAATCTATGCATCGGAAGCTTTGTCGTTTTATAAATTTTATTTTATTTTGTCGCAATACACCGCGCGATTTCGTCGTCGAGCTGAAATACCGACCGCATACAAAGTTGATGTTTCTTTCATGGACACGTTTTTTCGATGCAGCCGGTACGCTCATGAGTTTGTTTGTGTGGGGGTGCATCTGTGTAAAAAAAAAAAAAAAAAAGAATATTTATATTATGACGTTTGACGCTGCGAATAATTTATCTTACGCGAATGAAAACATCGAGGAAAACTGAGAGAAAATATTTGTAGACTTGGACATTTTCTCTCGGTTCTTGTTAATTAACTAAATTATATTTGAGACTTTTGCTCATTAAAAAGATGGTATTTGACAATTATAATAAGGCTCTTTGCGTAATCTCTAAAAATCATTGAATTCAATTACGGACTTGTTTTCTTAATCATAGATTAAATTAATTAATCATAGATTTAATTAATCATAGATTAATTAATTAAATTAATTAAATTTAATAGGCACGTTTTTTTCTTTGGAAATGTAATATATGCAAGTAGGATGTAGAGCGGAGCTAATTGGATCATTTTTTATTCAAACCATTTTTAATCTTCACACAATTACAGACAGATTAATGAGAATTGTTTTTAAAAAAAGTAGCATATTAATCCGGTTCACAAAGTAAGCACTAGATTCTTAAGACATTGTTTACATAGAAATATACGTGCGTACATAAAAATATATGTTGAATGAAAAGAGTCAGAGGTTGGCTCAACTTGCTTCACCTATGAAGAATATTCGGCATTCAAAGGAATGAAGACTAATCACAGACGTAGAATATATAAACTGCGCGTTTGGCTGAAAAGATGTCTTCAAGGTTGACAGAGACAACATCATTCGAACAGTAACTCTCTCTCTCTGTCTATCAATGTCTGTGGTGGGATCAGGGCCTACTGTTTCACACCGTTTAACCTGCCCCTTAATTAACACATCGCCCCTTAATCTTTTTCATTCCTCATCACCCCCACTAGTTTTCTATTCCCACTTTTCCACTGCTATTCTATCAATCAGCGAAGACTTCCTTTTCCCCCACTGCTTCGCTAGACAAAGATGAGGCTACTGATCAACACCAGCTGTCTCTCTCAACGTTGAAGACATTTTCTTAACATGGCAATACTTATACACCGAAAAAATTGTATTCTTGTTTTGAGGATATCCCACTTACTTTAAGTATATTTTATACTAAAATAGGCGCCAAGAGAGAGAGAGAAGAGTTTCTTATTTTAAGAGGAAAATCTTCTAAATAGTAATATTGATAAGAATATATACTGATTAGAATATAAAAAGCCTCTATAGAAAAACATATATATCTCACTATCGAAAAAGACTATATTCTTAAATAAAAAATATATTCTTAATTTCAGAAGAATATCATCTAAAATCTTTAAGAAGATTTTTTAAGTATAAAATCTTCTACTTACAAGAATATAATTTCTTCGGTGTACGTAAAATATGCTTTACTTAACAAGAATTAAAAAAAACTCAACTCTTATAAAACTTAAACATAAAATATATTGTGTGAAATCGTTAACAATGTAATGAAAAATAAAAAGTAACTTAATAAAAATCAGTAAAAGGCAATTTCTATGCGGACAGAAACAAATGAACACTTTAGAACACATGTACCAACCGGGTCTACATCGATGTTGGCTGAAATATTGTTTTGCAACTAACAATTCATAAATCAAACAGCAATAATGAACATCAAAGTTAAAAAACACACCAATGACTTATGTTAAAAAAAACTTTTCTAATTTTTATCAATCACTATGCTGATATCCACGTAGATAGAAAAAAAAAAAAAAAAAAAAAAAACAGACATCTAATAATTTTATTTTTGCTCGCAACTTTTGGTGCGGAAAAACAAAAAGAAACACTCGCAGACGGCGTATGCGGTGCAATAATATCTCCGCGCTTCTTTATGCAGGCATCGTATCTGTATACATTTTAGTTATTGAAATATTTGCAAGTCCCAACTTGCTTTTCCGCTCTAGCTTTATCCTAGTTTTATTCTAGAAAACTAGCAGACAATTTTTTGTTTGCAAAAAAACTTTGATATTTACAATCAAGATATTTTGCGAAACTACTTTTGTGCGCGGTAACGCTCTTTAAATTTTGAAACGACTTCTTTTGCAGAAGTGTCACGAAGTGTCGAGTCTATCTTGACACAAAATCATAAAGAATTGAATGTTTGAGAGAGAGGGGGAGAGGGAGAAACGCGGAGAAAAAGAGCCGCGGCTGAGGTTCGATTGAGGAGCGCGTAGCAAAAACTCGAACTCGGTTGTGCCACGTTGTGGGACCAGCTGCAAGCGCGCATGCAAGTAATACCCCCTGACTGCACCTTGACCCGATCTAACTTAGGTCGCGCGAGAATTACTCGCGTGCGAATCAAGATTAAGTAAGGTCGGTCTGACCTTACTTGCTGCCGACCACCAGACACGATCACCACGTGCGTAATCGTTTTCTGAAGAGGTAGAGAGAGAGAGATTCGCCGCCTTCGACTTCGTTCTTTATAACAATCCGCGACCGATAAAGCCCGCGCATTTCTCCTCGTCTGTCCGGAGAGCTAGAGATTACGATATTATAGCTCGCGAGATCGATTTGATGGTATATCCGATATGCAAGTCCTAAAATCGTACATGTAAAATATTTTAGTCGGTTTTACAAAGAACGGAAATACACGCGGAAGATTTGTGAAGTATATTATCGCGCACTTATATCTGAATAAATCAATAATATTAGAAAGAGAGAGAGAGAGAGAGAGGAAGTATAAATAAAAAAGTGTATTAATACATTTATATTTGTACATTACGTATATTTGGTAGTCTCAGGGCCCGAGCACAATAGAGAAAATATTAGGAATAAGAATTAAAAACAAAGATTAAATATATAATACACACAATGCGAAAAAATAAAAAAAAATATATAACATATAAATGTGTACAACTATAGACTGTATATTACGCAGCCATGACATACTTCCTGCATTTATATTTTATTTTTTGTCATTGTACATTTAACTCCTATTTCTAATTCTTATTCCTGATATTAAATATTAATTATTAAGAAAAGGAATTTTGAAATAAACGTTACATTAACCCTCTATGGGCCGAATTTTTTTCTTAAATATAACTTGCAAGGTATTTATTTTGACATTTCAGGTTGATGGTGCTGCCAACCGTCATCAATATTGTTATTGGTTATTTATCAGAGGCATTATATAATTAAGACGTATACATCATCTTGTGAAAAAAAAAAAACTAAAACTATTTGGTAAAATGTGGATATATTAGCTTGTGACTTGAAAGTTACATGGGCCCATAAGAGGGTTAAATAGGAGAACGGAATAGATGAATTTTATTCGAAATTCTTATTTTTTAATTTATAAGAAATTAATTTGTTATATTTTTTCTCGTTTTTTTTGTAAGGAAATAATTTCAACTTCTTATTCCTAATATTCAATATTTATATTTCTATTTGTAATATTTTGTATATTGTGCGCAAGGCCTTAAGTTTGCGTGTTTTTTTTTTTTTAATCAATCAATCGCTCGTGAGATGATCAAAATTAGTTAAAAGGCCGATACGAGCAGTAAGTTTGGACCTTCTTCAGTGTAATAAAGATTACATTCAATTAAAAATATATAATAGCTCACAACATCACTACTAGACAAAACGAATGATGTCAATCGAACTTGGCAATAAAATACATATACTGTGTACATTTTATTGCCAAGTTCGATTGACATCATTCGTTTTGTCTAGTAGTGATGTGTGTGTGTTGTGAGCTATTATATATTTTTAATTGAATGTAATCTTTATTACACCGAAGAAGGTCCAAACTTGTGGACTGAAACGTTTGTGTTTTTTTGAATAAAGACTTCTACTTATACACGACCACCCTGTATTTTACTGCTCGTATCGGCCTTTTAACTAATTTTTTTTTTTTTTTGTTTTTTTTTGTATTTTATAGCGCAATGTTTCATCGAATTGTAAATGCGTTTGATATCCGCGAAGAGAAAAATGGATGTGAATCATCTATTAACACAGCGGAAAATTCGACGGAAATATAAGTAATAAACGCGCATCTCGATACGCCGTTTCTGTTCATTACTGCTCGCATGTACGACATTAAATGTCAATATTACGTACTTGTTGTATACATAACATTACCGCGAGCGCGATATCATAGTGATATCCCCTGTCGCTGTCCTATGTCGCGCAGTTTACCGCATATTTTAGCTCGATAGATAACTCACACAGAGACATGTAGGCGCTCGTTAGAGCAATGAAATGGCGATTACGTTTCTCGCGAAATAGCCACCGAGAAAGGGTTAACACCGTCTGGCCTTTCGCGCAACGGTTACACGTGGGGCAAAATACAACCTCTTCTTCGTGTCAAGTCTTTTTTAATTTACGATTTGTAAGAAATGAAACAGATCGGATTTATTCTCTCGCGTTTTAACGCGCGCAAATTTAATTTTGCAAGAAGATCGAAAATCCAATGCACACACGTATATCTTTTTCACACACGTGTTCTAATTTTTTCAGATTTTAGATATTTTTTTTATTTTGTGTCTAAGAACATTTCGCGTGGTATATAAGACGCGTCTTTCTATTATAGATCGCATATATTATTGTGTTTTTCTTCATCGTCCGTCAGTTTGTTCGCGATTAAGAATACGTTACGGTCAATTTTTCTCGGAGGAAACTCGATAGGGTTCCGGCGGATGAAATTCATATAACATTCTGTAATTTTTCGAATCATTTTTCTTGCACAGAACGATGGTACGACGTACATTTTTATGAAATTTTTTTACGCACATGTACATCGCAAATAAAAATCACGTACGACTGTATTGTCGCGAAATTGATAATTGACGCACACAGGGTTGATATTGCTAAATTAAAGTTCTTTTTTTGTAATATCTTATAACGCAACACACGGTAATTATATATGCGCAATATATTATTTGCTCAACATTTACGCTCGTAGCGAAATAATAATAATATTTACGAGATAGCCGTATATCGCTAATTTGATTTATTTTCGGGTGTATATAAAGCGTTTCGAAGTTCAAAGTTCACCGCCGTGGCTACGCCACGCGAAGGTTGCGATCGTAAAAGAAGGGACTTCCATCAAAAGAGAGTTACTTCTGAAAGGGAGAATTCGTGTACTTTGCTTGAATCGCGATTGGATTGCTCGATTTATCGCACTAAAGCAAATTCAGATTTTCGTGACTAATGATACTTAAGATTTGTTTTCTTCCCCTCGTTAAAAAAAAAAAAAAAAACGCAAGCGCGTTTATCTATGAGCTGAATTATTTCCGAGTAATAAAGTTAGTGCGCATTTAAGCAATGTCTACGATGTAGAGAAAAATAAATGTTACAACTCTATCTGATGACACATATATTATTATACATCCGAGATATAATATACGAATAATTTTGTCGTGCTTGTGTGTGTGTGTACAAGTAGAGCGCAATATTTCGCCATGAAATACTTGGAATCGCCAGCCAAAGCAATTTTTCCAATAACGCGGCGTTCTCGTTCGCGCTTTGAATTTTGTAACATATTTTGCCCGGTTGTCTTGGCGCTTGGCTATATACACACGTATACAATTCCGTTTGTCTTAAAACGTGTGTGTGTGTGTGTGTGCGAAGTACTGTGTTTCTACGAAATTCAATACGTATCGCGGCGTGACATATCGTCGTAACGATAAAACTCTCTCGCGGACTTGCGTGCGATATATACGTAAAAAAAAAATCTTAAAAATATATATCAACCGAAATAAAATATGTATCTTTCCCAGATATTACATTTAAATTCAAAAAAGATATATAGTACATCTCGATATATGTTTCTCTCGTGTTTGTTTATTACTTGATTTATATTCTTCTTATCACGATAGATTGAGACAGACGGCGCTATTTTTCCTACCTTATTTTCAATAAATCAACCTGACGAAGTTCCATTTTCAACTTCAACACATTTTCTCTGTCTATTTAAAAATATCTAGATGTATATAAAAAAAAAACAAAAATATGTTTATAAAAATATTCTTCGTGAAATTTGGTTTTTTCGCGCGCGCGGTGGATAATTTTTTTATTTTTTTTTCGCGAAAGATTATATTGCGCGCGAAAGAAACGTTGCGAGAGAGATATGTCCTTAATGGAAAAGCTTCGTAATCCATCTCATTCGAAAGGGAATACAATTTGTTACCGGGGACTACTGGGGTTGTGAAAAGGGCACAGCGGCGCTATCGCCGGCCATAAATTCCTCTTCGGATTTACAAGAGGGTTACAAACACGTCGGTATAGATCAGTGGCTCTCTTACGAGAACGCGGGATTAGTGACGTGCACAGTAAAATTTTGCAGTCGAACGATCCGGGGGGGAAAATTTCTCCCGAAAGAGAGAGACGATTTTCTTTTCACGATCTTTATATGCATGCCAAGCAATACTGTCGGATAATGCCGAGTAATGCCGAGAAAAAGGAGAGAGAGAGAGAGAGAGAAGAAAGAAAGAGAGGCTAGAGAAAATCCAAAGCAACTACTACGTCGGATACTTTTATCGGACAGCGTTACTAATGGATTTGGTATCATGTTCTGCCATTTGCCGGGGTAAAGCGGGTGGCGTCGGACGGATATTCACGCGCGCGCATTATTTCTGCGTCAAAGCAATATACTTGCGAGAGAGGTCCGGGGATTTATCTCTTACCCGAGCGCCTGGAATATTACGCATATAAAAAGAAAAACGCGTATCATTTCCGAGAGTGTTCTATATATGTAAATGTTGCAACAGTTTTTGAACAATTTTATTTTACAACAGTTATGTCCGACGGAGAGAATTTAATAAATATTGCGAGAGAAATTCTTCTTCTTCGTCGTCGCGAAAATCTCGCGCGCGATGTCGGGGTATAATACGCTCGCTCGAAAACTACAGACGTTTCGACGCGCTTTTACTTATATATACGTTGTCTCGGGGTTTTGCTTGCTTAATTCTTCGCGTACTTCGCGTTCGGTCTCTTAAAATTTATCTCGCGCTGAAAAGTCGCTCGACGCAGTGGCGTCGGTGAGTTTCGGATACTCGCCATATCCATTCGTAATCTAAATCTTTTTAATGCGTTTCATCGATCGGGTCCGGCAGTGCTTTACTTCACAGAACGCGAACTTCGATTCTCTTTCTTTCTCTCGTTCTCGCTCTCTGCGCGCGCCCCGTTCCATTCATCTCAATTAACTTCTTTTCGGGATCGTGGAAACATTAATTGATCCCGGAATTATCCGACCGTAGTTCCGCGATTTTTTTTACTCTTATACGTCTTTTTCTTTTTCGAGGAAGAAAACGGGTCTCTCTTTTTCGCGAACGGAGACGCAGTTGCGAAAAAATTTTATACGGCATTAAACGCGATTCGCAAAACACAAAGTTACTATTAGCGCGAAAGTAAAATTCGCGCGATGCAATTTTCACTTTGACGCTGCTATCGTCCGAAATTTTCTTTTTTCCCGCTAAAGTTTTAAAGTAGGGTTCAATTCTCAGATCAGACTGCGCATTGCAGGCTCAAAATAGGCTCTGATAGGCTCAAAGTACACCGAAAACATTGTATTCTTGTTTTGAGGATATCCCACTTACTTTAAGTATATTTTATACTAAAATAGGAGCCAAGAAGAGTTTCTTATTTTAAGAAGAAAATCTTCTAAATATAGTAATATTGATAAGAATATATACTGATTAGAATATAAAAAGCCTCTATAGAAAAACATATATATCTCACTATCAAAAAAAAANAAAAAAAAAAAAGACTATGTCCTTAAATAAAGAATTATATTCTTAATTTCAGAAGAATATCATCTAAAATCTTTAAGAAGATTTTTTAAGTATAAAATCTTCTACTTACGAGAATATAATTTTTTCGGTGTAGGAGTAAGAAAAAAAGTAGATGCTATTTTGACGCTGCTATACGTCCGAAATTTGCTTTTTTCAAAAATTTAGCGTCTACATTGAACCTCAATTCCTCTTTTTTTTATGTAGGAGTAAGAGAGAAAGTAGATCCTACTTTGACGCTGCTGTACGTCCGAAATTTTCTTTTTTCCTGCTAAAGTTTTAAAGTAGGGTTTAATTCTCAGATCAGACTGCGCATTGCAGGTTCTGATAGGCTCAAAATAAGCTCTGATAGGCTCAAAGTAGGAGTAAGAAAAAAAGTAGATGCTACTTTGACGCTGCTGTACGTCCGAAATTTCCTTTCTTCAAAAATTGAGGTTCAATGTAGACGCTAAATTTCGACTCGGGTATATTCTCACAATTTATACGTTATGCAAACGAGTTGAAACTGTTAACAAATGAACCGCATATATACATATACGTGTATCATGTCGCGTGTGAGAACAATATATGTCGAAACTTCAATTAACAACAACCCAATCTATCGTTTCGTGAATTAAACACATGCGCGGCAATTTTCGCAATTTGCCGTCTTATCTGACAATCTAAAAGACTTTTAACTGGTTTTTTTTTTTTTTTTTCAAGTTCATGTCGTTTTTCGAAATTTACTGCGGCACAAAATTATTTAATTATTTTTCGTGTATATACGTGTACACGCGTTTTATGTACGCGTGTCTCTCTCTCTCTCTCTCTCTCTGTCGCTTATTTGCTCTTTCTTTCTCTTGCAAAAAAAAAAAAAATACACAAAACTAGGACACCCTACAGCTTTTGATGTCACCTGTTCGCATCGCTTCTTTGTCTTCGTGCATCCACCTACATTTTCTCTATCTCGACCGGTGTCCAGGCGAAGGTTGCAGTTTTACGGGAAAGATGTCGGTTGCATTTTACTGGCCTCTAAGTAGAAAAGTCCATTAAAAGCGTGCCCTGACACATGCGTTAGGTGAGTCACAGCGTTTATGCGGACGTCGTCGTCGCCGGTCTGAAAAAAAGCCGCCGCTATTCGTCTCTCTCTCATTGCGAATATATTTCGCGACTTAACCTTTACCTGTGTCTTTGGTTTTGGGATCGATGATTCCGATGACTTGACGTGAGATAGAAACAAAACAAGCAACGTGTATGTATGTTATTATTATTAAGATGATGTAATAGCGGTCGTATATAGAATTCAAGCGACTTTGTTGATCACGTGGCATTGACGGCTTGTGCGTGTCCTCAAGACAAAACGCTATGTGGCACAACCGCGCGCGCAACAACTTTCTAACGGGAATTATTAATTAATAGACACGTAACGCGCTCGGGAACGTTACTGTATAACGTGGCCACGTGGCCGTGGCAATGTTGGCAAACTGGTGGCGGCAACCAGCAGGGCTCGTTACGTCGAAATTTATCGTTCATAACATCGTCGAAACGTATTCCCATGTTTAATGCATAGCGAATACTATTCGCGAACTAAATTCTCTCTCTCTCTCTCTTCTCCTCTCTCTTTCTATCTCTGTGCATCCCGAAATAATGATGATTCGCCTACTCGCCAATATAGCGCCCGGATATCGATTACACAAGGTGATTAAGTAGGTATAAATGTAACTCTGGAGTTGCTGCGGAAAATCGAAAGTCCGAAGGCAAACTTGTAATTCAAAACTTATCGCGCTCGCGCCGATATGAAAATAATATAAATTTCATTTCGGAGCGGGAACACAAACTCACGCGCATACGCAACACACACATACGTACACACGAACGCGCGCGCGAGCATATAAATGTATTACAAATATATTTTTGACGTATAAAAACTTTTGCGGAAAATTTTTACTAAAACGTGGGTGCCAACTAAACGTATTCCATATTTTTTTTTTTTTTTTTTGTGAGAAGCTGCATAACCGTGAAATAAAATGGCCGAGAAAAATGTTTGGCAGATCGAAATGCGGTTTCATATATGTTCGTGTGTGTATGTTTTTATATAACGAACGAATTGAAATTTTATCGATCTCTGTATTGGGGGTGCGGTTATCTATTTTTTTTTTTTTTTTTTTTTTTTTATTGGATTTATTCGCCTTTGAACGGCGCGCTGTAATTGAAAACGAATGGACGGCATGCCAATAATTTATCTCGTCGATTAACGCTACGCGGGGAGAGATAATGCAATGAAAACCATCGACTCCTCCTTAATGGACGGTATCGCGCCGGCTGACGCCCTTGTTTAAGTGTTGATTCGCGAACCTCGGCATTTGATGATAAGTATTGTTTTTTCTAAGAGTTTTGTTGTTCTAAAGTTGTTTTCGAGCTCGATCGCGCGAGATCCCGTTTGCAACAAAACGCCAAAAAATATACACGAAAATACGGGTTTGCTGTTATATGACCGGCAAGAAAAATTTGCCGAGTCTACTTGAAGTTTTTGTTTCGTCAACAAAACGGTTTGTTGTCAATACAAAAAGATTCAACAAGCTCAGTAAATTTTTGTGTTGCTGACCATATGGTAATTATTATTATCATTTTTTTGCTATTCTAACAGATTTTTTTTTTCTGTGTACGATTATAAGTGTAAGATATCATAATTGTTCGTATATAAAAGATATATATTGTATATTTTTTCTACAAAAACTTTTTGATATAAAAAGTGTATACTTTTCTATATATATATGTATATATGTATAAATTTACATATGTACACCGAAAAAATTATATTCTTGTAAGTAGAAGATTTTATACTTAAAAAATCTTCTTAAAGATTTTAGATGATATTCTTCTGAAATTAAGAATATATTCTTTATTTAAGAATATATTCTTAATTTAAGAATATAGTCTTTTTTGATAGTGAGATATATATATGTTTTTCTATAGAGGCTTTTTATATTCTAATCGGTATATATTCTTATCAATATTACTATTTAGAGGATTTTGCTCTTAAAATAAGAAACTCTTCTTGGCGCCTATTTTAGTATAAAATATACTTAAAGTAAGTGGGATATTCTCAAAACAAGAATACAATTTTTTCGGTGTATATATGTATAAATGTATATATGTATAAATGTGTCAATGTATAAATGTATAAATGTATATATGTATATACGTATATATGTATAAATATATATTTATATACATATGTACATATATATGTATAAATGTATATATGTATATGCATATGTCATATATATGTATAAAGATATAAATGTACATATGTATATATGTATATATGTATAAATGTATATGTGTATATATATACATTTATAATATATTTTGTGATTGTCTAAATTTATATAACAGATATAAATTTGGACAATCACAAAATATATTAATAACAGTAAAAAGCGCCGAGTGCGTTTGAAATCAATTTGCGAGCGTATGAATTATGCAGGATTTTCTAATTGACCGTATATTTGCGCATCGCGCGAGCATACGTCATTACAAATCCCATTACCTTTATAACTTTGTTTACCCGAGCCGGAAGGAAATATTTGTAGCACGTCGTTAAAACATTCGCGCGACGCGACCGGCATGCGCGCTGATAATTAATCGCCGACGAGAAAAGTATACGATCTATCGCCAAGAATTCCTAATTGCGACAAACCGCTATTGTTTTGCGATTCCGAAAGAGTCCACACGGTAATAAATCTGAGGTGCTTGGCTTCGGGAAAAAAAAAGAAAAAAAGAAAAAAGAAGTTTTAAAGGAGAACCAACGTTCGCGGAAAACAATATTCATAACGTAAAGAGAGTCATCGGATGAAACTTTTTTTTTTTTACTAGGTAGCGAACTCCAGTGTGTTAATTGTTTAATAATTTCACTTTCGCGTTGAGTCAGATCGATGATCGACACGACCCCGTAGTATCTCTCTAGTTTTTTTGATATCGCTTTCATTTCTCTGTTTTTATTTTTCTTTTTTTTTTTTTTTTTTTTTTTTTTTTTTTTTTTTATTTAATCCTTGTACAAACTCTTGCTCTTTCCATACGAATTTCCGCACTTCAAACATACGGTACTGCGAAAGCGCAATTGCACGGATAGTTGCTTGCATAAAATCTACGCTAACACGTACCTAACTAAATCCCATCAGGAATTCTCGTCTCGAAGAGCGAGGTGGAAAGTCAAGGGATAAACGGGGGAAAGGGAGGAGGGAAGGGAGAAAGAGAGGTCGACGATGTTACAAGGAGGAGGCACTTTTGATCGAGTGTCCCCTCGAAATCTACTCTCTCCGTAGATTCGTGAAAGCCTTCGCGCCGACGACGACGACGCCCGGCTCGTCGGGGCTTGCGCCGCGAGAATGCAGATACACCCGGTACGTACATATTCGCCGCTCTCACATATAGGGACGCCTATGTGCTATTTCACAACGCGTTGAATGCAACAGGATCCACTTCAGAGATCATACGCTCGGAGAAGTACATCCGACTCTCTCTCTCTCTGTACGAGAGAGAACCGGAGAGAAAGAATGGCGGACAGAAATGTATGCGCGCATGTATATATGTATATACGGCCTCTTTTTCTCTTTTTGTTTCTCTTGAATACTTTTTTTTTTTTTTTTTTTTCCCCAGCCAGTTCATATTACTTAACCGAGCTGTTTCGAGCCTCAATACACAACGTTCATTAAGCAATCAACGATGGGTAGCACGTTTTTTAAATCGCTTATCTCGTCGTTCGCGCCAAATCTTCAGTCGCGGTCGTGTCGATATCGCGCACTCTTGCTCAATGTTCCAACAATTTATATTTAAGTAAATTACATTTATACCCGAGAAAAAATGGATTAGATCTAATTTAAATCTAACGAGATAAAAAAAATGGAAAAATAGATCTAATTAGATCTAAATTAAATCTAAGTAGATATAAAGTATATATATATGTATATATATATATATATTATATATATATATTATATATATATATATATATAGAAATTTTCATAGATTTAC
>NW_018020907.1:64696-66178 GCF_002006095.1 Pseudomyrmex gracilis | reverse complement strand
ACCTCAGATCTGTTCAGATCTGCTCAAATCTAACTAAATCTGAGTAGTTTTAATATAGTAGATACGAGTAGATCTAAAGTAGATTTAATAATATATAAAAGTGTAAATTTAATAGATCTGCTTATATTTATTTAGATCTACTTAATATTTATTTAGATCTACTTTATATCTATTTAGATTTAATTTGGATCTAATTAGATCTAATTTTCCATTTTTTTTTTATCTCGTTAAATTTAGTTAGATTTAATCTATTTTTTCCCGGGTAGAAATCACAAATATACATACGCATATACAATTGACATTTATGAAGAAAATATTTGTGACAATTATACATTCAAGTTTTTTTTATCGCTTATAAACTCAAATAACTAAAGATCAGGTGTCGAGAATGTTTTTTTTTTTTTTTTTTTATATTGACGTTATCTTCCGTGTTATATGATACATATATCGCACAACGTAGCTCACCTATAACGGAGAAAGAAAACGCTTACGTTTCTTTCTCGCTGGCGTAATTTCCGATTTTATTTCGATGTTCACGCGCTGACGCCAGCATTACAAAAGTTCAAAATGTGAAGCTCTTGTCCTCTCCCGTAATCCTGTCGTCGTCGTCGTCGTCGTCGTCGTCGTCTTTCCATCGCGATGCGCGACGAGGATCGTTAGCGAGGCGCTTTAGCTACGCTTTTACAGCCAGATAGTTAGACGATCGTCGTCTCTCTCCGTTTAAGATTTAAGAGATATCTGGTAAACACAGTCGGCGGAATAACGATCGCTTTTTTCTTAGTCTTTCGTTTCGAAACGCTCTCGTCGTCGCTTTTTCCAGTTGTGAATCCCCGCGATATTACGGCGCGGCGCCCTGTTCAGCTTCGAACGCGCGGCGCGCTCTTTTAAATTTTATAAACCTTTCTCTCTCGCGCGCGCGCGCATATATATCCGTGTCATATTAAACTAGCTTTCACCGGAAGCCGGAACGTATGCACGTATATGCGTGTTCGGCCGCGAACAAAACCGATCTGAAAGAAATTAAAGACGGAATTACTCTCTTCGAAACGATCTCCGCTCCCGATCAATCTGAAATTTTACACATAAAAATGTGTTTGGCGTGAAAAATCAAATGCGCGTGATCTCAACTTCGGAAAACAAATGCAAACTTGTTTTCTTTTTTTAATAATAACTAAATCGACTAATCGACTAAAATCGACTTTATATGACGTCACTCCCTACGTGTAATTACATAAGTGTCACATATGGGATTTTCAGTTTATTGCATTAAGTGACATTTGGAAAGTCATGGTCTTTATGGTCACCAAATATTAAAAAAAATATTTATAAGCACACAAAGTAAAAATTTAAAACCAAAAGAGTCTCTTAACTAGAGAACCTATAGTGAAGCTTTAAATTTTTAAACTGCTCTCCTCTAAAATGTATGTTTTGGAGTTACGGGATTATACGTAGGGAGTGACGATGATATATATATATATATAT
>NW_018020907.1:43102-59391 GCF_002006095.1 Pseudomyrmex gracilis | reverse complement strand
ATATATATATATATATATAATAGTTTTATTTAGTGTGAGGAATCTGAAACATCAGACGATGGAAGTAGACTTTGCGCGGAAAGTTTGCAAATTCACTTTCCGCGGAGAGCACAAGATTTATCTCTTTAACGTCTGGTCCTCTTTGGGTGCAAAACTCGGTCTATAATTATATCGTTTCATATGGGTTTACAACTTTCCACGCAAACCGAAAACCTTCAACCCAAACTTATGTGCGTCTAGTTTTTCTAGTAGCGAAGTCTCTTCGCAAAGAGGCGGAACACATTGCCTCCACGCGTACACTTTTTAATGCGAAGAGAAGTTTCATACGGGTCTACAACTTCCCACGCAATGCGAGATCTATCATCCGGTACTTCGGATGCAAAAAAACTAGGTGTATAATTATACAACTTTACATGGGAGAGTTTGCGACTTTTCGCGCAAACCTAAGTTTATTCCATGTTTTGGATTTTTCATCGAATAGAACTTCACGTTGAATAGAACTTGTGCAAAAGAGAAGTCATTTAAAAGTGTACTTTTCATCTATTTCTAATTGTTTGACATGTTTAATTAGTACTAAATATTTTTTCGATAGAATCCTTTTTGTAAGTTTCATTCGAATTAATTTAAAAAAAAAAAAAAAAAAAACAGATTATAGCAAGATTAGGTTAGAATTAGATTCAATTTTTTTTTAATGTAATCCCATGTGGATAATATTAATTTTAATTTGAGAGTGAACCTCTTGGAACACGTAGAAATGTATTTGTTCTTTTTGAAGTACATTTTTCACGAGTTATTGTAAATATTTTTCCGTGTAGTTTTTAATTATTTTATATGTTATTGTATTTATTGTATATGTTATTGTATTTTTACATTACACTTAAAATCAAAATAACAAATATAAATGTAAAGTGTTAATTACTTGACATTACTAGTTTGTCAATAAGTAATATACGTGACGAATGAGTTACTTTAATTATTTTTACATGTTCCAAGAGGTCCACTCAAATTAAAATTAACATTTTATTTTCCACTGTATATTATATATTATATATATATCGTATATATATATATTATATATATATATTATATATTATATAGAGTCAATTTAAGTAGATATAGTTATCAAATAAAAACAATTAAATCATAAGAGCCGTTTTGCAGGATGTTATGCCGAAATATGTTTTTATATATATATATATATGTGTGTTCACGCACACACATGTAAATTTTTGATATATGTGCGGATATTGCGAGGAAAACTCCAAGTGCCTCGGTGGTCTACAACAAGAAAGGCGACGGCCCGGAAAGCCGCAGATTCCAGATTTGACTTCTGGCTGAGGAATTGTTTTCGCAATATTTTAAAATTTGTTTTTTATTTCGCAAAGTTGAGTGAACCACGCGCGCTTTATTTCTCCCATCAAACGCACAATTTACGTGCAAAATTTCAGATCTAGAAGAGAGCGGGAAGTAATTTCGAAATTAACGCGCGATGTGCGATTTTGCGCTCGTTTTGTTTTTGCGAAAAATTCGCGATAACACATTTATCACGGCGATAACAATTAATGTAAATAATTGTTAAATGTGATAACGTGGCGCTATAAAATTAACAGTCATAAGTTTAATAACGACGGTCGTGATTCGATCTGTTGCAAACTCGAGCGTGTACAATTACGAGATCAATTACGCGCTCGCAACATTGACAACGAGATCGTTGTTCGCAATATGTTGTTCGCGAAATGAGAGATTCTCTCGAGATTCATCATTTCCACTCGTCGATCAATCGTGACCGATCGTTCGCAGAGCAAATCCGTTCGAATGTGTATTCCATGCGCCGAACATCGACTAACGAATCGGCGATCGTTGAGCGCTAATTGCGCGCGACGACTAATTGGATGATCACGGCCGCCGTTTCGACTCGTCTTACATACATTCTTCTCGAGAGGAGGAATGTGCTTCCTCTTTCGCGCGAAACTCTCGCGCATTATTACGGATCCCGGAGCACATCGTTCTCGCTCGTCCGCGATGTTAATTTGCGCTCGTAATTTATCGGGTAACGCTAAATGAACTCCAACGCGCTCGTTGAAAAACTTCCGGGACACCCATTAGCCGTTTAATGTAGATTTATACGAGAAAGCATCGATTACCGCTTGCGCGCATTCTCCATTGTGTTTTCCCGATCTCGTCGTCTCTGTGTGTCACGGCATTGCAACTTTTACATTTACTCGATCCGTTTTGTTATACCACACGTTTTGTTGCGCCACTTACGCAACGTTGATTTGTAACCAAGCCGGTTTCTCTTTCTCGATTGAATCGGACAATGTTGACGATCACAGAACGATCGAACCTCCCCCGTCGAAAAATGACGAATTTCAGAAATGCAATTTGTTTGCGGGAAATGCTCTGTGAGTTTTTATTTTAATACAGAAAAAAAAAATAAATGTGAAATATTAAAAATCTTTGTGGCCGAAAGCTTTTTTCTGTTAGTTAATTATATAAATTTTAAAAAATTAAAAATAATAAAAAAAACGTTTTTTTCTCAATTATTTGTTTAATTGCGGATAAAACTCTCTAGCTGGGTTTACATTTAACTCGGATCGTTGAAGAAGCAACCGTCACTTTTGCAAAAAATATTCTCCTATTTTTGTCATATTTCGTTGGAACTATGTTGGTAAAGAAATGCGCAAATTCACAATTGCAATTTTTCTCTGAGAGATTTATGAATATATATATATGTACATATATACATATATATATATATATATACATATATATAAGAGAAACAAGAACACGTAAAAAATATATTGCGAACAAAAGGCGTTGTCTGATCGAGATGAGGAAGAAAAATGTATATATATATATGTGTGTGTTATTCGCTACTGTGCCGTGTTTCATTATATGCAGGGGAATAATACCAAGTTTTCTCTTTTTTTTCTTCTGTTCGCAGCCGACAGCAGTTTCCTACTGGCAAACGCCCAGATCGTCGACTTCCCGATCGTTTATTGCAACGAGAGTTTTGTCAAGATCTCCGGCTACAATCGCGCCGAGGTAAAGTACAAGTACTTTATTTGATACAATAAGAGGCACTTGATTTTTTTTTTTTTTTCTTGTTTTCCCTAATCTTTTTCCCATCCGTTACGTCTATTCGACATTTGTTCTCGTTGAGGAGAATATGTTTTTTTTTTTACAGAACGGAATTTATTTATATACGATGCGCGCGTGATTGCGCAATGCACTTTTCACGTGTGCGTAACGTCGTATATTAAAATTAATTAACTAATTACGCAGAGAACACACGCACGTATACAATACATACGTATGTGTGTGTGTAAAACGTCACATATTTATTTAAATTGTTAAGGGCGTTTATTCATTTTATTACATACGGTAAATTTTCTGTTCAATTATCCGTATCGGAAAATATCCGACCACCGGATTCCTCTTACAAGTCGTGAAAAAACTAAATATCATGATTAGCAACTAAACTGAAATTTGAGATTGGAGATTCGAGATCCGAGAGCTGAAATTTGAGATTCGGAGACGAGATCTAAGATTTGAGAAGCGACTGTGAATTCGGGCCTTAATCATTGAAATTGCAATAAACAGAAATACAAGAGTTAAATAACAGAAATACAAGAGTTTTTTATTTATATATATATTAATATAAGAGTTATTTATTTATTTCTCAATTCGTGAAGTGTTTACTGTTTCGTTTAACATGATGATATTTTCGCGTTGTTTGTTTGAACATTTTTAATTGACAAGTAAAATACGTTATGTTATTTATAAACTCTGTTTTAATAAAAAAATAAAAAAACAAAATAATAATCTTACACACACGAAAAATGATCGGGCACACAATTTAATATTTAAGCGCACAAAAAAAGAGGAGAGTTTAATCGAGATTAACGTACTCCCGACATCGCATTGTGCATTGTTCGAAATTTGTTTTTTTATTAAAATATCTGATTCTCGATCGTATATATATTTTTTGAAATATATTTTTCTCGATGTGTTCAACCGCTATGAAGCAACGGCACGTTCTTATCCATCGCCATTCTTCACCCTTCGGGATGAGAGTGGCGAACGGATAAGGGGATTTAGCGACTAGCAGGTTGATTCATCGACATCGATTTATAGTCGCGCGCAGAAGATAAGAGAGGCTGAAGAGAGAGAAAGAGAGAGAGAGAGAGAGAGAGAGAGAGAGAGAGAGAGAGAGAGAGAGAGAGAGAGAAAGGCAAGAAGTCGAGAGATAATATCGCGTTGGACAACCCCTTCCGATATCGGACTCTCCCGCAGTGAAAGGTTAATAACTAATTTGCCTAACCGCTCACTATTCACTCTTTACTGCCGGATTTGATACTCATCCTCGATTTAAGGGACGATATAAGCGAGTACGTGCACACTCGTTAACCCGAGAAATCTCTCAAAAGAGAGTAACGGTGAATTAAAAAACCAACAAAAAAATAATCGCCAAGTACGATCGATGAAATATATTGTTATCTTTTATTTTCTAATCATATCCACGTTACACGTTATCGTCTTCAAGGTAAAGATTTAGTGTGTCAAATATTTTTTTCCGCGTGATCGTTGCGCTCGCCGTGAGATTTTTTGAAATTGATGTGTTAGTGTTTCGTACACACACACATACGTACGATGAAAATTCGAGGCGAGAGAAATTTCTTTTCAAGTAACAGACATAAATCATGTATGCCGGGGGGTAAACAGGAAACACGGGAAAAATTCGCAGTATATACTAGGGGGGGGAGAGGGGGGACTCTCGTAAAAGTACCGTCATGAGAAACACACAAAAATTGCTTCTCGCAGTTACACGTCTAGCATCTTGAATTATTTGATTCCGCAATTCGGCTCCGGTCGCTCCGTCTTGAGCTTTAACGTTCCGACCAAAACGGCGACGACGACGATGCTGGTAAGCATCGAAGCAGTGTGTGGGTATATATACCTCGCGTTCGTATGACTCTCAATGTTCCAATCCTATTGTTCGGGAAGATACATGGATTTGGGGTTTGCGAACTCCATTACTGGAAACCGGATTGAACATGCTTTCGTGGGAAGGTTTACGCGGCGGGGAAAGCCCGAACGCGCGCGGAAGTGGCGGCGGGGAAAGCCCGAACGCGGGCGAAAGTGGCGGCGGGGAAGTCCCGAACGCGCGCGGAAGTGGCGGCGGCGACAAGAGGGGCGCAAACCGCGCGCCGCACTTCCAATCCACGTTCGAGAGATTATTTTGCAACGGAGAATCACGACATTTTACACATAGTTTGTTTTTATATACAGTTTAATTTTCAACGATAAATAAAAATGTTCGAACGTGTGAAACTTGCGTGTTAAATGCATTGCTTTTTTTTATTAGAGGCAAAGCCACGTGACTTGTTCTCGCGTTTGTAATAAATAAATAGAAAATATATATGTGCGTGAAAATTTTTTAAGTACTTTGAGATAATAAAATAAAATCAATCTTTGTGTAAGTTGATTAACTATATATATGCATATATATATATATATACGCAGTTTTCCGCACAACATCCTGCGATCGGCTCGGATGGCCGTAATTATATTTCTTAGTTCAGTAACTTATCTAGCTTCAATAAGATTTAATTGTTAAAATAAAATCAACTTTATATTTATGTTAATTTTGCAAAATTTTGAAACGCGCACGCGCGTTTTGTTAAAAGCACGAAGCCAGATTGCTCTAGCTGCAAGTTCATGATCGTCAAACCCTCATCAGAAATTCTTGTCGGGAAGTAAGTTTGTTATACCCAGAGTAACTCGCGTGAAACAGACACCCACTTGTGACCTTTGTTTTACTTTCTCCCTCTCTCTCTCTCTCATTTAACCGGTGGAATATTCTCCACCGGTAATAGCGGCATTATTAAGGAAATTGACGCCTTTAATTCTATTATATAATATATATATATAAATTTACAGCAGTCTCAAAGACGTAATCAGATTAATCGCGCAGTCTTAGAATCCTTTTCTTCGCGCGCGTAACTCAGACTGTCTTTTGTAGATTATTACGTCTTGCTTCGGTCGGCAACGCAGCGCGCCCGCGCGAGTTTCTTCGGTTTTTCCGCTTCAAAGTGTACGATTCTATTTTTTTTTTTTTTGTTTTTTTTTGTATTTTACGTTTTACCGAGAAAGCGCGCACCAAGTGTGCAACGCGAACGTATTGTTACAAGCGCGTGAAATACGGCTACCGCGCGCTTGCCATTTTGTCTGCAAATGTCGAAAAAAGACGAAAGACGACGCGAACAAAAAAAAAAAATATATCTCGATACACGTAACAACACATCGGATATTCGGAAATAAATCTCGCGGTAAAATGTCGCGTTTATTCGCGAAGTTAATGGCGCGCGAATAAAACGCACGCGCGGATTTCGCGCGCGCCGCGTCTCCTTCCTCATTCGCGTCTCGATTTTTCCGCGTTTTTAACGTATTCACCGAACGTCGCTTCCAACAGACGTTAATTATTTTTGCAAGAGAGATTGGCGCGCGTTTTGTTCAATTAAATCACATCGCGCCGCAATTGGAAAGTAGACTAAAAAAAAAATCCGGTCGGAAAATCCAAGTTTATATTTCGTTCCTGTTGCGCGCGTCTGTTGCGAGAGAGAGAGAGAGAGAGAGAGATTTAAAGGTCAGCACTACGGGACTAATAAATCTGTTTCGAGGTCGAAAAACACCGATATCAAAACCCTATGCCGGCACCGATATGCCGCACGGAACGGCACACGTTTCTCGCTCTCTCGGTCGGCATTTGATAACAAAATCGGGTCAACTCCTATTGACGTTATCGATCCGCATGATCGCTATTTAAAGAAACACTTTATTCACAAATGGCTTCTGTTTACGGCGTTTAACGTGAAGTCGAAAGTATATCGCTTTGCCCGATTCCGCGTTTCACGTATTTTCCACAAATTCAACAAACCTCACATCACGCGTGTAATAAAGAAATTTCTATCCAAAGAGCGATCATAATAATTTGTTAATCGCAAAATTTTGCATCTTTTTTTTTTGCAACAATATGCTTCGCGAATTGCCACGCGATCTTATTTTCGATTCTTTCTTTCGCGAAAATGCGAATAAAAAAAAGTAATTGTCGTAAACAAACTGCGTAACGCGGATAATATTCGAGTATGTAACATTTTGTAACGGGAAACACACGGAAATTTCGCGTACACGCTATTGAGTCATAACTCACGATACGCTCTTTATTAATAACGCCACGAGCGCGTAAGTGCTTATTAATAATAGGCGGACCGTTCTAATTATAAAGCGGATTAATCGATCTCTTGCAGCAACCATGGTCGTTGCGCACATTTATCATCCCGCGCGCGGCCATGTATATCTTACGATTACTTATCGATAATAACAACGTGTATATATTATTACGCACACACATGCGCGCGCACGTGTGTGTGCGACGTGTATCGCGGGCGCGAACAAATGGGCTAATAACGTTGTACTTTATGTGTCCCCCGCTGTGTTCTCCCCAGGTTATGCAAAAGTCATGCCGCTGTGGATTCATGTACGGAGAACTAACGGACAAGGAAACCATCGCCAGGATCGAGGAGTGCCTCGAAGGCCAGATTCACGATCAATTCGAGATTTTGCTGTACAAGAAGACCAGTAAGTCGCCGGTGTTTTTTGTTTTTGTTTTCTATCTATCGTGTTTCTGCATGTAGAAGCTTATGATAAGTGTCGCTTTTCTTTTGCGAGAATCGACGATTTCCGACGTTAAATTAATTTGCAAAAATAAAAACTTACAACAAAATGAGAGAGACCGAACGCCGCTGATTCGCTGCGCGCTGTGTTTGTTTCAAACGCGCATCGTTTGAAACGTCGTTTTTTTTTTTTCGCGAGTTTTTCCAATTTTGTAAAACACAAAAATCGTTTTTCTTTGTCATATATATATACGAGGAGAATAACACCGTGTAAATTGCTTGCGGAAGGCGTTTTACGGCGGTGTAAAGTAGATTAAAAATTAAATTACTCGCGCCGCGCCGTGTCGAGTTGCGAGGGTCCGAAACCGGACGAGAGAGAGAACGGGAGAGAGAGTTGGGTTATCGCCGCGTTGTTCTATATATATATCAGGTAGCAAGTTTTTCGATCTCGCGCGAGAAATTTGCTGCGTCGCAGCAAAATCTCGTCGTCGTCGGTGATAAGTTCGCAGTTTTTCTTTGGCGCGTTTGTGTCACGTGAGGTAATTGGATTGGCCGTGGTTTAAAGGGCGCGGCGGGCCGGAAAAAGGAGAAAAACTCCCCCCCGTGGCGTATTCTCTCGCTCGCGGACGACGGAGTTATTGCGCGAAATTTGCATGCGCGTGTTTATCGGACCGACTATCTAGTTTCCTATTGCGCTCCGCCCCGTGCACTTTATGCACCGTGCAACGTGCGGAAACGTTAAGGATATAACCCGGCAATCAAGTTCTTGCGTCCTATGTGTTTTTAATGGAAAACAAAACGCCGCCGCGTTAAACTTACCGACACTTTGCCTTTGGTAAAACACACCGTCGGTTTGCACCGCCTTAATTAGGGCAAATAATCAACGCTGACAACGAAACAATTTTTGCTCGTATCGATCTCTACCGATAAAAAAACGTAATGGACATCGGACGGTACTTGTGTCTTATCTCTGTGATCTTTTTTAAAAGATGAATAAAAAGGTTGATTAAGGAATGTTAAACGATTTTTAAGAGATACGCGATCAAATTAGCGTGAAAATTAATTTTTTCTGATAATTGAAAACCGTTTCCGTGTGAGAGAAACACACTTTGTTAGAAACGCCGCTCTGTGTTCGAAAAACAGTTCGTGTTAGTCTCACTGCAATGTGTTGCGACAATCAGTTTCTCTAATTTAAATTTCTCTCTGTGTGTGTAGTTCATATATATATAAATACATATATGTGTGTGTATAGAACAGAACTCGATAGAAATAAATGTTTTTTTGTTATAATCTCTGAAATTTATGTGTGTATATTGTATTGTGCGTATATGTGTGTGTTGCTTCTTCGTGTGTGTGTAACGCTTGCTTCGTTAACATTTTGCATTTCAAAACTCTACTTGCACGCAGTGAGAATTAATTGCGTACATAGAGAAGAGATGTTTCTTTTTTTTTTTGTTTTTATTTTGTCAGTTGTTAAATAATCAAATATATGGTAAATTGTAAAGAGCATAATAATTAACCAAAACAGACGCGTGGTGTGTTTCTGTCATATGTAATGTTTGTAATAACAAGCGCGGAAATCGTCGATTTTCGGTAAAATACGTTTCTGGGAAAACACCTCGAGGCACGAGACGTATCATTGTGCATGCGCAATATATTTGATGGAACATCGAAACGTAACTTTTGCCCTATCTCGCCTTGCCGTATCGATATATATTATATATGTATATATGTATATGTGTATATATATATATATATATATATATATATACATATATATATATATGTATATATATATGTGCCACTGGCAAATTTCGTGTTTCGGGCTGGTCGTTGTTGCCATCATGTCGCATCGCTTCACTATGATATTCGCGTGCTGTTCTCTCGCTATATCTATTATATCTCTCTCTGTTCTCTTTCTTTCTCTTTCTCGAAGGATACACGATTATTTTCTAGCTAGAGGAAAAAAACGCTCTACTACTACACAAAAAAAAAAAAGTGTTAAGCTCAATAATGAAAGATCGTTCTGTTTAAAGGTAGCCCACCAGGTATGTCTATCACAGGTTCGCAAAAACGTGATCGCCACCAGTAAGTCACCCATGAATTTAAAATACTTATACAAACGACATTCATATATATAAATATATATATATTGTATATATATATATATATATTCGACAAATATTCCGAGTACAGTACAAGTTTTTTAACTTTTAAGTGCTTCAAAATAAATACGAATCCAAAGCGATGTTCGAATTGTTTTTTTTTTGTTTTTTGTTTTTACGAGTCTTTTTTAAATTCGAACTAAATTGAATTGAAACGAGTTTTACAACCAATTCTTTCAAAGAGAGAATTTCTCTTAAAGAAATCGGAGAAAAGAAACGCTCAAATCACCGAACCATTTCATTCGCACACACAGTCTTCTTCCTACATTTGCATATTCATTTGCCGGTTACAAACGTAGAAAAAATTTATTCGAATTATGTCGTTAGCTTTTCAAATCTCTTCAGTTTTTTTTTTTTTTGAAGATTTGTATTCGAAGAGAACCCGTTTTTTGGGAAGTCACCAGCTGTCACGATTTTTTTTTTTTTCCACGTACATACTTACGCGGGACTAGAATGTTAAAGATGACGCGCGGCACCATTTGCCCACCAAGCTATAAAAATAGATCACGAAGGTTATTTTCGTGCCGCATTACGCCCGTTTGGCGGCACTAAGTACCTTTTTGTCGAACAAAACCCCGACCGACGGTCCTTATCGTCTCGAAAAAGACGTGGAAACCGGCGCTGCGCTCGTTTTCTCTATCTCTCTTTCTCTCTCGCTTCCTGCAGAAAGAGTTACCTTGAGGATTATAAATCCGACGAGGTCGATTAACCCTCCGCGAGAAGAAAACTGCTGAGCATTGCGAGAGGCGAATTAATATTGCAGACTCGTATTACGGGAAAATTGAGGTCTTTGTTTTTTTTTGTTTTTTTTTGTTTTTTTTTGATAAATTTTTATCTTAATTCGCCTTTTTTTAATGCGGCGCGAATTGTAATGATCGACTGTTGTGCCGTTAATATCTGCGCAAAAAATCCCACGCTAGTGAAAACTCGAAACATTTTGGTCCGATTGAACGAACGTGTCAGTAAATTTCATACATATCTCAACCATGTATTTTCTCTCTCTCTCTCTCTCTTTCTCTCTCTCTCTCTTATAAACGTGCATCATATTTCCTGATATACTGTTTCATTTGTAATCAGTAATGTGTAACGCGCTCTCTCCGTAATGGCACACGACTCACTAATCATTAAACTAGATGCCGGCTCGATAAACGGCGTACTATTACATGATTACACGCATCCAACCGCGTGTATATACCTATAAATTTGCATCTCACATATGTATAAACGTTTAATAATTATATATTTTTAATATCGGAACAATCAAGGCAATTTCGGTACTTTGCGGCAAATGTGACACCGCAATATGTTGCGCATCCGCGGACGATGTAATTGGAAATCGACAAAATAAATATATTTACTACCACCCGAAGAGAAGAAACAGTTAAATAAACAGATACGTCTAACTTTTGAAATACATAGTGAATTATTTTTAAATTCTTTTTTTTTTAATTAAATAACGTTCGTATTGTAAATAAAAATTAAAAATATAGTGAAAAGAGGTGAAATTCGAGCCAAAAAAAAAACAAGGTTTTAATAACAAAGCAATTGGGGAATAATATTTAAACTAACATAGAACCGCGAAATATTCTTTTTTTTTTTTTTTTTTATATGTGTGTACAATATACCTATTTGAGTGTGTACTAAGTTTTACGCGGTGTCACAATTATCCTGAGTGGACCGGAATTACTTTGTTGTTTTTTGAAATCTAAACTGATTTGAAACCGTGTAGCCTGTGCTGTCACGGCGATGACTCGACACTTTTTTGGTTCCTCTCTAAAACACGTCAATATTTCCACAGACGGCGTGTGCTCTCCATTGTCGATGCTTTTCCTACGTAGCTCGTATGTCACCGTCGCTCGACGGGCTTACAAGGTTGCTTGATTAAGCCAGTTATTGATAAATCTATCATCCACGTATAGATAGAGAACGAAAATATTATAAAAATATACGAAAATATTATAAAATATTGCTTAATATGTGCGACGCTTAAACTTTCTTGAGCTTCTTACTTTCGAAAAAATTTCACAAAAAAAGCGCGTGTTCGAATTTCCTATTTTTTTCGTCAACATTCCTTTCGTGATAAAAAAAAAAAAAAAAAAACGACAAATTGTAAAATATACTGGGCTTTTTTAATTGCATTAAAAAAAAATGCGCTTTATTGATTCGATATCTCAACAAAAATATAATTTTTTTGTTTCGCATTCTCTTCGATTCTTTCGTGTTATTTGCCGATATCAACGTATTAATATTTGCGCTCGTCACACACGTAATATACAACTATTCGTTTTATCTCGTGTGTCTTAATTAAATTCTTCTTTTTAATTTCTTAGCATTATATCGCGCATGCTTCGCATAAAATTGCTCGACTTCCTTTTTTTCTTTTTTTTAATTTTTTTGAATTTCATATTATTCTCTACGTACTTCCGCATAAAGGCAATTTTTTGTTATTGTTATATAATTTTGCATCGATTTTTTTTCGATGCAATGCATTATTCGATGTGCGTGTAACGCTTTATTCCACGCTAATCTCTAAACCGCACAGCATGATAGATTGTTTCGAACTATACGGTAAGAGAACAAACTTTACGTTTTTTTTTTTAGTCAAAGTGATTGATTCTCAAGCTAATAATAATTGAGACTCTCTTGCACTAATCTTCTTTTTTGATCGTATATAATGCTTGAAAGTAATATATATAGGAACGAGATAGTGTAAATTATTGAGTAGTGCGTTCAGACAAAAAAATATTTTCCTCTTTGTACAAGCAATGTTGATAGCAATGTTGTTCTTCCTTTTTTTTTTTTTTTTTACAATGCACAGAGACACCGCTATGGCTGCTCCTGCAAATAGCGCCCATAAAAAACGAACGAGACCTTGTGGTCCTGTTCCTGCTGACGTTTCGAGACATCACCGCCCTGAAGCAGCCGATCGAGACGGACGACAGCAAAGGCGGTCTTTCGAAATTCGCCAAACTCGCCAGATCGGTCACCAGATCGAGATCGGTTCTGGTATCACAATTCAGCTCCCATTTGCCGGCACTGAAGGACACGGCCGTTCCAGCCACCACCAAACAATCGCACTTGGGTCATGTAAGGATCGCTTCGAGATTAAGATTTAAAAAAAAAACAAACAAACAAAAAACTCTGCGCACTTGTTTCTACGTTACATTAACGTTTGTATATTTGAAAAACGCACGTATATTATTTTCGCCGCATATCAAAGAGCAGCAGCTTACATTTCACAAAATGTTTTATCTCGCCAGTTTGTGAGATTATAAAATTAATGAAAAAAAAATCAAAGTATGAATAATAAACAATAATGTATATGAGCGGCGGTCGAGTCTCGCTCTCGCAAATCGATAGAATTAATTGTAAAAATCGACGAAATTCGATTCGCCATATCTTCGTCACTACGGAAAAAGGAAATGAAAAGCTGAAAGCACATCTGCATGAATCTTCTTTCATTCGGATGTGCTCGAAAATCAACATCGAGAGCTTTATACATTCAAAAGTTCTTCGGAGCGTGAGAAACTAATGGAGCCAAACTCGGGGAGCGTAAAGAAAAAGATATCAGATCAAACGATAGGTATAGGTATATGTTCGCGATGGGATAAGCAATCTCCCCACGATAGGGGCAGTGAAAATAATCATTTTTCCGACGTTAATTGATATTTTCCGGTGTGCGTATTAATTTTATTAATTTAACATCAACTTATTTTTTTCTGGAGCACGAAAAAAAAATACACAATACTTCAAATATACAAAAAATGTATAAAAAAAAATTATATAAATAATACTAAAACTTTATTTAAGTGCAGTAGAACCTCGATAACTCGAATCTCAAGGGAAGAGCTAAAATCTTCGAGTTATAGAGGTTTTCGAGTTATCGAGGTTTGACTTTGTATCTCATTATGTGTAAACTATTTCTTTGGCAGTGACTAAGCGCGTCTAACGAAACTTTGATCCCGAATTTTATATATATATAACTCTAGTATTATACGCATTTATCTTCCAGATGATGTCTTTGAGCGGCGATGTTATGCCGCAATACAGACAAGAAGCGCCGAAAACACCGCCGCACATTCTGCTGCATTACTGCGCGTTTAAGGCAATCTGGGACTGGATTATTTTGTGTTTGACCTTTTACACAGCTATCATGGTGCCGTACAACGTCGCGTTCAAAAACAAAACCAGCGAGGACGTCTCCTTGCTGGTTGTCGACAGTATCGTCGACGTGATATTCTTCATCGACATCGTGCTAAATTTTCACACAACATTCGTCGGTCCCGGTGGCGAGGTGGTGTCTGATCCGAAGGTGACTCTTCAATTTTTTTTTTTTTTTTTCTTTTTTTGACCACAAAAAACTACAAGAAATATCATTACTTATAGCAAATACGACATATATATATATATTAGGTCTACCGGAAAGTTCTGTCCGTTTTTGGAATAAAACAAAATACAAATTTTTCTTAATTTTTCAAAAATGGGATATACAAATTGGCAAGAAATCATTAATAATAATAGCAATTATATATTATTTAATAAAGTTTATTGACAGTAAGAAAAATTTGTATTTTGTTTTATTCCAAAAACGGACAGAACTTTCCGGTAGACCTAATATATGTACAGGGTGTCCCAGAATTGCCGTACAATCTCTCGTAGGCAGATAGAAGGAATAAAACTGAGTCAAAAAGTTCTGAAAAGTCGCAGACCTTTAGCCAGACGCACGTCAGTGAGCCGCGCGCCTGGTGTGTGTGAGTCTGCGCTGATTGGCCTGATTTACTCAATAATTATTCCTTTATTATAAATAATAGAAAAAAATGCTTCAGGACTTTTCGACTCAGAATAATCCCTTCTACCTGCCTACGAGAGATTGTACGGCAATTCTGGGACACCCTGTATATATATATATATATATACAGACCCGTGATAGCTGTTATTCTCATGGCGCAACACTTTCGGATTCTTTCAGGTAATCAGAATGAACTATCTGAAATCTTGGTTCCTCATAGATCTACTGAGCTGTCTGCCGTATGACGTGTTTAACGCCTTCGATCACGACGAGGACGGAATAGGTAGTCTGTTCTCGGCCCTCAAGGTAGTGCGGCTGCTGCGACTCGGCAGAGTCGTGCGCAAGCTAGATCGGTACCTGGAATACGGTGCCGCAATGCTCATTCTTCTGCTCTGTTTCTACATGTTGGTTGCTCACTGGCTCGCCTGTATCTGGTACGTCATATTAAGGTGATTTTACCCTGCGTACCGTACACGTATTATTCAAAGGTAAAACACACTGCTGTTCCCGACCCCTAGATGCGACAACACGATCGCGTTACAACCGTTACACCATGTATGAAACAAACACACACACACACACACACACATATATATATAATATTATCATGACTCTTGTTGTGCCACATGAGATATGACGCTTCTGGTCACTGCACGACTGTGACTTACTCTTTCTCTCTCTCTCTCTCTCTTTCTCTGTCTCGGCTCGTTATGTTACCTCAAAATCGGACTTTTTTTTTATTGCCTATTGAGTTTAATGTCACGCACCGGAAAAGTTTCAAGTAAAGACTACACTACGCTACCGTCTTTTATATCATGAAAGAAATTATTACATTTACATCGCAAATAAACTAAAAAAAAAATAACAAAGTCAAGTGGAAGGTTTTAATGCGCTTTGTTATTACGAGCAACGTCAATTGATCTTTTTGTTTTTTTCGCTCGATCTCGAAAAGAACAGCACACGGCACACCTCCCCCCCCGCATCCAAGTGTACATAAAAATTATATATCTCTCTCACATCAGTCTTCTACTTACTCGGCTCTGGTGCAGCCCTCGTAAGAAGTCTCCTTACGTTAAAGGTATTCGATAGGGAGATCGGATGCCGACAATGGGGTACAGTATTCGTGGTTGTGGAAGTTGGCCAATGTTACCCAGTCACCGTACAGCTACTTGTGGACCAATGCCAGCACCGCACCCGAACTAGTAGCCGGCCCGTCACGCCGCACGATGTATGTCACTGCTCTTTACTTCACAATGACTTGCATGACCTCCGTCGGTTTTGGGAATGTTGCGGCCGAGACTGACAACGAGAAGATTTTTACCATCTGCATGATGATCATTGCTGGTACGAAACACCACAATACTACTAATCGTAATTCTTGATTCTACTTTGGCCGAAAGAATCAGGGACTTATTACCGGTATGGATTTCAATACCGGTATTATACTAGAGATTGTATACCGTTATAGTACCGAAAACCGATATGTACCGAAAACCGTTATAAAATACCGGTATTATTTCGGTATTCCTACTAATGGTATTCTTAAAAATTAGATAAGTTAATTAAAGCAATTTTTGTTGCATAATTAATCTTCCTACCGCTTATTGGACTTATAGACCGACAAAATATAAAGACGCTTTTTTTTATAAACCAATTGAA
>NW_018020907.1:22770-42332 GCF_002006095.1 Pseudomyrmex gracilis | reverse complement strand
TTCTTGGCGCCTATTTTAGTATAAAATATACTTAAAGTAAGTGGGATATCCTCAAAACAAGAATATAATTTTTTCGGTGCATAATGACAACACTTATAGTTTTAAGATATTACTTTAAAAAAATCACGAAAAAATTATCGGTAAATATAGGTAAATATGGGTAAATATACCGGTATGACGTCATACCGGTATTTCTGCATTTCGGTTTGCATAAAAGGGTTTTCATAGTATTACCCAAAAATATCGGTAAAATACCGGTATTTTGCATACCGGTATAAGTCCCTGGAAAGAATCAATTGCGCGTTTTCTAGAGAAAGTAGTAGTTAACGAATGCGTGTTTGTGCGATTAAATTAAGTCGAGAGTGTGTGTGCGTGAATTGCGTGTGAAATAAAAAATCTAATCTCTTGTTGTTTCTTTTTTCTCTCTTTTTCTCTCTCTGTCTCTCTCTTTCGCTCGACCAGCCCTGTTGTACGCCACGATCTTCGGTCATGTCACCACGATCATTCAGCAAATGACTTCCGCCACCGCCAAGTATCACGACATGTTGAACAACGTGAGAGAATTTATGAAACTCCACGAGGTACCGAAAGCTCTTAGCGAGCGCGTGATGGATTACGTCGTCAGCACGTGGGCAATGACCAAAGGCTTGGACACGGATAAAGTTCTCAACTACTGCCCGAAAGATATGAAGGCCGATATCTGCGTACATCTCAACCGAAAAGTCTTCAACGAGCATCCTGCCTTTAGGTGAAATCTCTATCCTATTCCATCATCTCTTCACATTTGTCGCAAAAGTTACGTCGACTTACATATAAACTGTATCAGATTTCTGTCTTTTTAATATTCGAAGCTGGTTCGTCGTGCCAAAAAAGTTAGCGTCACTTTTAGCGAACATTTCAATTCACTTAATTAGGATTTTCAAGAGCAACTCGATACTTTATTTTTTTCTTGCTCCTTTCTTTTTTTTTTTTTTTTTTTTTAAATAAAAAACGCTATCCGGTATTTATTTACGTTGTTTCAGATTAGCGTCTGATGGATGTCTGCGCGCCTTGGCGATGCACTTCACGATGTCGCACAGCGCACCCGGCGACTTGCTTTATCACACGGGCGAGTCGATCGACTCGCTGTGCTTTATCGTGACCGGCAGCCTCGAGGTTATACAAGACGACGAGGTGGTGGCGATTTTGGGAAAAGGTGACGTTTTCGGCGACAGTTTCTGGACGAATCCGTCGATCGGTCAGAGCGCGGCTAACGTAAGGGCGCTCACTTACTGCGATTTGCACACCATCAAACGGGATCGGTTGCTGGAGGTGTTGGACTTTTACCAAGCCTTCGCGAACTCCTTCGCCAGAAACCTGATCCTGACTTACAACTTGAGCCACCGGGTGAGTTTTCTCTTCGAATTTTTTTTTAATTTTTCTCCTCGAACGTGGATTTGGACGAGTTCGTAAGGAATAGGGTAAAAGACCCAATTACTGTCACCCCAAGCTATTTTATTTAAAATATTAAATAAATCCTAAAAAGTTATGCACGAAAACAATCTAACGTAGAATTTTAAGTGCAATTAATATAACAAAAAATCCAGCACTCAACATTCGCGTCTCATTTCTTTCATTTTACCCGGGAAAAAATGGGATTAAATCTAAATAGATCTAATTTAAATCTAACGAGATAAAAAAAAATGGAAAAATAGATCTAATTAGATCTAAATAGATATAAAGTTGATCTAAACAGATATAAATAGATCTATGTAAATTTACACTTTATTTATCAGTATATCTATTTTAGATCTATATAGTAGATTTACTCAGATTTATTATATTAGATCTAAGCGGATCTAAACAAAACTAAGCAGATCCGAAAAAAAAAACAGCCTAACAGGGAAAGCGATGGCACGGAAAGCCGGAGATTCCAGGTTCGACTCCTGGCCGAGGAGTTTTTTTCGCAATATTGTAAAATTAGTTAGGGGGGTATCCGGGGTTTTCCATATGTGAGATGCAAATCTAGCATCCCGTATGATTTTAAGAATTGAGATTTCAATTCAAAAAATACTTGTAAAAATTTACAAGTAAAATTTGTTACATTTATATATATATATATATTTGTACACGCATAGTTTCCGCACAAACATCCTGCGAATGGCTCGTATCGGCCTTATTTGATTCCTGTTTCTAATATAGTAGATCTGAGTAGATCTAAAGTAGATCTAATGATAAATAAAGTGTAAATTTACATAGATTTACTTATATCTATTTAGATCTACTTTATATCTATTTAGATCTAATTTGGATCTAATTAGATCTAGTTTTCCATTTTTTTTTTATCCTGTTAGATTTAAATTAGATCTATTTAGATTTAATCCATTTTTTCCCGGGTAGGGGGTGACAGTAATAGCTCTCGCATCGTTCTTTTTTTAATTATTAAATTTATAAATAAAAAAATAGAGATTTTGAGAGGCGGTATTATTTTGTTCCTTATATCAGAGACATCGAATAATACCAGATAAGAAGAAAAACACATGTTTTTGAATAAATATAAGTAGTAAAAACAATTCACTAACATATGTTTATTATTCGGGTGACGGTAATTGGGTCTTTTACCCTAGCGTGCGATTGCACACACACAAGCAGCAAAGAAACGCGATGATACGTAGATTTTGATTGTTTATTGAACCTTTCATAGATCTTTACAATTATATAGCGTGACGCTTCCAGTTTGACATTTGTAGTCGCAAACAATCGGTGTGTGTGTTGTTTGCACAAATTATTTCTTTCTTTGGTTTTCTTCATTATACACAAATGTGACACGAGTATACAGTCTCTTAGTTAACAAGAGTAATTTTCAATGGCAACGGTTATTCGTTTACGAGTAATTTAACATACGCAGAGAACAATAAATTAACAATTAATAACGATTTCGTCAGGCACTAGGTAATAGGCATTCAGGCCACGCAACGATTGACAACGATGATATATATATATATATACATATACATATATATACATATATATATATATATCCTTTAATATCATAGAGCTGAAATTCATGGGCATATAATGAAATATTATAATGAAATTGTATATGTAAATGTACAATAATAATTGAATTACTCGAAAAACTAAGTCGCAAGTCAAAAAATGTCAGGCCGTTTATAAAAAAGGGACAAAAGTCCTAATATAATATACATACATAAATAATTACAAATAAATAGCCTCACGCAAGTTTCAGTAAAAATTTGTATTAGAGGAACCATGTGTCGTTTCAGACAGACGAAACTTCGCTCAAAATATCTCAGACATTTTGTAATACATAAATCGATACTTCGTTTTTTCTCACAGATTTTTTTTTTTTTTTTTTTTTTTTTTTTTGATTGCCTCTCGCGGCGTCATCGCGCAGATCTGCTTCAACCACGTAGATATGTTCGCGTAAAACGAAGGGATTTTTTTTCTTCACAACTGATACCGCACACACACACACACACATATATATATATATATATATATAAATCATTATACAATTAACCTTTTCGCTCCGGGACTGGTCCATATATGGACCAACAAGAAAAGCGAACGTAATAGATGTTTATAAGGTCAATTTAATGCACTAAATTTAGGAAAAAAATTGAAAAAAATCCTGGTTACTTCCTTGACCTTCAAAATTAACTTTGAAGGGGGGGGTAGCAGGTTATTATTAACTTTTTCAGCTAAAATACGAGGTCAATTTTAAAGGAAAAATCTCCGGAGCGAAAAGGTTAATAGAATCGTTAACGGATTTTACATTTTTAACGGATTTTAGATTTTTTTTTCATTCCGCAAATTGATCAATCAAATCTTAACTATCTGCAAACGGTAAAACTGCAGAAAAGGGGAGCAGTTTCCGATGACTTTGAGCTTAGGATATATTGTCAATGTCGTGGCCCCGAGTAAGGTTCCGCAGGTTTTATCCTCGCAGGTGGAGGGGCTTCGCCCCTCCTCCCTGCTCCCCCCTCGTGAAAATAATAGGTATATACGTGTATCGCAACGAAGAAATCAAAACAAATCATATAGCGACGTAATCGCAGTTTCATTGCATCCACGCATGCATTTCTCACGCAAAACGAGGTTCAACCCAAATCTATGTGTCTAGTTTTTGGATAGTGGAGCCCCCCCGCAGGGGGGGCGGAACACACTTCTTCCGCGCATACACTTTCCATGCTTAGCAAAATTCTACATAAGGTTCGACACGAACTGGCAAGCTATACATGTTGTCAATGAGGAAATCAAACCAAAGACATATGTTGATATAATATGTCAAGGTCGTACGTAGGTATGTAATGCTCCGATAGGAACAACATGTTTTACTGTTTCAATGTACATGATGTCGAAAAATAAGGGATAATTTGTAAAACATTTTTTTATAATAACTTGTAAACAAACAATGACCGCCGGATAAAACCTGCGGAACCTTACTCGGGGCCACGATCTTGACAATATATCCTAAGCTCAAGGTCATCGGAAGCTGCTCCCCTTTTCTGCAGTTTTACCCTGCAAACATCTGTACAACATATTTTTTTTTTTTTTTTTCACTCTGGTTCCGAGTTCCCATAAAAATCTCAATATTTCGTATATATCACAATTATTCTTGACACCCTCGCGAAGACACTCTCGCTGTTGCGATTTACAATCGGACAGCTCTCCGGCATCGTGTTCGTCTCGTCGTCGTTGTCGACTTTGTGTGTATGAGCTTTCCATAAAAATCTCTCTCAGGATTTCATATCACAAATTACTCTTGATTATCCAAGCCGAGCTCCTTGCTGTACAACTTACGACCGGACAATTCCATCATTGTTTTTGCTGTCTCGTCTTGATTCAGCACGGATTTCGTTTCGCGCGCGTCCTGCTCCTCCACGTCCGGCACAGGACCGACTCCCCAGACCTCGCAGTGTTTGATTTTGAAGTTCTCCTTGCCGCTGAGGCGTATGTAATTTTGAAATGTCGTGCACGACAAGCTCGATTTGCCGGTACCGTATTCGCAATCCAACCAGAGGCCGGGATAATTCAACTGACCGCCCATTAGCAGACCGTTAGGCATAGTTTGTTGATGGAGATTGAGATATTGATAATGATTATTGTAATTCGTCGCCGAGAACGTCAATATGTCCGGCTCGAGCTTGAACAAAAACGACGTTTGATTTCCTATGAAGTTCGGTCCCAGCTTCCAGCTGTCGGAGGCAAAACCGCCGAACACGTGGTCGTCCATATCTTGAAGTATAATAATCGTGGCGCCTTGCATCACAATTCTACCCAGCATGGTGGAGAAAGACTCGCCGTGCACCTGACTCGAAAACAAAAATCGCCACTCATTCCGCAACTCGTGCGGCAGGCTTAGATTCAGAAACAGAACGTCTCCCAAACCTAATATGCTCGGAAAATGCGGTATGTTCTCCAAACCTTTGCACAACGGCAGAAGATTCAAATCGTTTATCCGCATAGCTGGATTCTTGTCGCTTACCTTCTTCTGCGAGATCAGAAATAGATATTGGAAGACGTGCGACTGAATATTCTTGAACGTGGTCGCGGTCACAAACCAGGTCTCGACTTGATCGACGGTTAACACGTCCCCGTATTTGATCAGGTCTTCGCACAGACTGTGAGAACGCACCTGTATACGCCTGGTGTTGACGGTGCAGCCGATGCTGCTCCAGGTGAGGTAATGAGCGTTGCTTGAATTCTTTTGCAGTCGCAAGTAGGAGTTAATCGTTGCTTGAATGTACTGAAGGAACGTAGCGGTGGGCATTTCGTACTTTTTTTCCTCTTCCGAGAAACCATCGAATATAAGACTTGTGCGTTCCTCGGGACTGCCGCGTACGGCAAAGGCGTAAAGCCGGCCGAAGTTCTCGCCGTTGATAGTCGAGACTTTCTTGCCCGGGTCGTGACAGAGAAATCGTATCACAAACTGAAGCAACACCTCGTCCAGATGGGTCGACCAGTGTTTGAATATGTCTTCTCGTTTGATTGAACCCGAGCTACGTGACATCGACTTAAAGATATTCTCCACAAGCGCCAGCTCCTCCAGGGAGAGGATATTCGTTGACGAGGATGAACGGCTGGACCCATGACCCATCTAAAAATAAAATTTGCGCAAATCAAGATTCTTTATCACAAATGAAGGTTTGAGATGGTGGCAGTTTGAGGCAAAACACAGGTGGAGTAGTGTAAAAAAATTCTTGTATTAATGTAAAACGTTTTCGACCACTGGTTTAGGTCATTTTCATTTGTTTTAAAATTTTTTGAGCTACTCTTCACACATCATTCTTTATCACGTTGAAATTAGCTACTGATGATATAAAGATAGATTAACACTACTGATGATAGGAGATACATTACTGTGTATTACAATGCGTGCCTTACGTACGTTTTGCGCGAACGAGCAATCCGTTCCGACAGTCCATATAACTTTCACGACGTCGTCCTCCTGATTATCCCGGAACGATATCGGGAACGCGTAAGGGAAGACTACTCTTTGCACCACCTATTTCGGATTTATGACACGTGTCGCGATGCGCTCGAGTCGCGAACGTCACGCGTCAACACGTCACGTCACGTCGCCGCACGGACGACGACAATCGACGTGCGTTCGGCGGACGCACTCAACGGCGAATTTGTAGGTTATACCACCAGGTTATGCGCGAGACGAGCGAGACGAGCGAGCGAGCATCTTATCGACGACACCCATCGACTTTTCGCATCACGCCTGCGCCGCTGACCTTCGCACTTGCCCGCCGAAGTGCAACCGTCTAAACCGCCGTTTCTATGTTTGTTCGCGCACAGAGAATCTTCGTGCGATAAGAAGAAATTCCGAGGCGAATTCGCGCGAGGTCGATAACTCGATACGCGCAAGGTCGAGTAACGCGATTGGATGGGAGGAGGGATATAAAGTTCGGTAGGGGGGGGTTGTGCAAGAAGGAGAGAGAGAACGCGCGGAAACGCGCGACCTCGCTCAAAGAGAATAGTCGCGTTTGCACGAGTTATGCAATTTTCAAACGAGATAGTGAGGATGAGGTCGATCCGCACGGACGACGCACAGATAGCGTGTTATACTTAAAACGACGCATGTGCGTAATATGTCAAAGCCGAAGCACAACACCGTAGGCTGTTTTCACGCGATTTTCGCGTTGGCGCGAAAACGCCTGGCTGTTAAGTATCATTTTGGAAAACGATCTTAGATTTTAGTTTTTTTTTTTTTTTACCTCGCTCTCGGAGAGACAGTCGCTCTTGAAAGTTTTCGAATTTTTTTAATGCCGAGCCCGTAATTGTAACATAAGAATAAATATATATATATATATATATATATAAAATTAAAGCCATGTTTTTATGTGACAATTGATTACGTACGTACGTGTATTAAAAAAAAGTTGAATAATCTCTGTGTCGCAGCTCATCTTCCGAAAAGTCGCCGATGTTCGACGAGAAAAAGAATTGGCCGAGAGAAGAAAGAATGAGCCGCAATTGGACCAAGCTCAGGATCATCTGGTTCGCAAGATCTTCTCAAGGTAGGAAAATATTAGTTTTAATTAGTTTTTTTTTGTGTTACATATATATATATATAGACTTAAGAAATCTAAGTTATATCTATTATATAGCAATAAAACCAAAACAAATTGAGAGAGATAAATATGTGTTCGTTGCAAAGTTCGCAAATTGCAACAAATAAGTATATTTGTAATTTTGTATGTCCGCGACCAGCTTACGAGCGAATGTATATTTTTCGATGTACATACAATGTACATAATGAATCACCGAGAGTTTTGTATATTACTTTTATTTATTACTATTGTGTATAAAAACACACGTGCGCAATTATATTCATAAAATAATTATTAAATAACATGCTATAAAAAAAGATAATCTGGTTGGGATTTTCTCATAATCGATAATTAACTTAAAATTTAAAAACGTACATACACACAAAAGCCCGATACTGTGAGGGTTGAAGATGGTTGAAAAACACATTAAAAAAAAAAAGGACATATGTGTAAAAATTATGTAGAACCGCTCTTCGAAGATTGTGTAAAAAAAAAAAACAATTTTACATATACAATATTTATTCTATACAATATTGTTTTCTGCAATTTAAATGTATTTTTGCGCGCGTGCACATGTAACATTCCGCACGTGTGACACGTGCAAGAAAGAGACAGAAAGGGAAGAAAAAGAAACGAATGAGGAGAGAAAGAGAAAGTGAACGACTGGCACGGAGAACTATATATTTTATTTTGCGGAAACGTTATTTTTGTATCTTCCGTGGCTGTTTGCTGCTGAATGTAATCTTGTTGATCGTGTTGCTTGGCTGGCCTGTTGTTTCCGTGAAGGTACAAGACCGACGGGGAAGGCCAGATCGGCGTGACCAGGACCGTGAGCGGACGGTCCCATCAGGATTCCGACGAGGAGCTCACCGTGAACGTCCTGCCGCCCTGGCCGAGTTTTAGGCAATTTCTCATTTTTTTCTTACGTATTTATTTCTTCTATCAATTTTTTCCTTTTTGCCGTTTTTTTCGCTCGCTACGTACACTTTATTATTGTTACTATTATTATTATTATCATTATTACTATTATTATTATCCCTTTGTCGTTTGGATTTACATTTGTTATTATTGTTATTATCTATTATTATTATTATTATTATGATTGTGTCGTTTATACACGACTCTCTCTGAGGCAGTTTTATTAATATATATATATATATATATATACCCACCTCTCTCTCTCTGCGATGTATATGATATATATTACAAAGTATATTACATTATATATACGTATATATATAATACCTGTTTCAAATATTATACATATATTCGTACATGTGTATATATGTAACATATTCATGAATATTATATTTCTGTATGGCAGCGCGCGCGATGCACGTGTCTCTCCGCGGGGTTAATCTTGCATTTGCATTTTGATCATTTTGGTTTTATTAATGTGAGAGTTGTGTATTTTTTTTTTTTTTTTTTTGTCTCCGAGAAATTTATTGCTATTACACAATTCGACACATCGTGAGAGAGAAATTGTGGAGAAAACAGATCTGTTAGAAATATTTCGTTTCGAGTGACACATTGAAATAAAAGTTCTTTTTTTTTTTTTTTTTTTAAATAAAAGTCACATGTCTTTACTTCGTTACGTTTTTAATTAAGCAAATGGGAGATTAAACCGCATCATATCTCCCCTGAAACGATAAAATAACGTGTGTTTCTCGTGTGACACTGACGAGCTTCGATTCCACTTTCCCCCCTTGAAAAGAAAAAAACAAACTAGCAATTTAAAAGAACTGATCTGACTTTCATCTTTATTTTGTATAAATCAACTCTTTTTCTATCGAGTGATTTTTTATTTCGAAGATATTTCACCGAGAAGTGTGGGAATAAATCCGACCGAAGAGAGATCGGACCGTATATTGGTCAAAGATTTCTTTCTTCGGATGAAATTTGTCATTGTCATTCGGGAACACTTTGAACACACACACACACACGCGCGCTTCCTTCGCCTTTATTCGCCGCGGCGAATACCGTAATGCGTCCCGTAGTGCTGTGCTCATCCGGAAGGTATATCACACGTATATAACGCGCACTTGTGCTGTACACATTACGCTTGGATGTGAGCAACGATAAATTTTTATCGCGCGTCTATACGTTGGAGACACGAACAAATCGAGATCAGCGGCCGAAGAATCGATCGCCGCGAAAATTTCGCCACGACAACGTTAAGGTTCACGCGATGTGTGTTTCTTGGTCAAATAAAATTTGTCCAATTTTTTTGAGCTTGATTTCAAGCGCGATTTTATCCTTTTTTTTCTTTTTTTTTTTTTACCAATGTAATATCGAAAATTGTCAATTCGAGCGAGATCCTTCGAGATCTGTTCGTCCTTCCGGCAGCATTTTCACGAGACGTAAATTTCAGTAACTTTGCAGTATCGTATCGTCATCATCGTTATCATCATTATCATCATTTTACTGATCACACACCGCAGATTTCTAACGAATGCTAGAGTGCTGTAAAATATAAGGCTTTAGAAGGTCATGCGCATCTTTTTCACATCATATTTTTTGTAACTAAAAGCCAGAATTATATTATATATATATATACATAGAGCAAGTCGCAGAATTTCGTACAGTTTTCACGCTCTCGGACGTGCAGCTTTGCGGCTTTATCCGCCAGCTTTTGGACTTAGGTACCGGAACAAAATACCCAGGGTATCGTAACGTTAGCCGCGATCTTCTTCAAGGTTAAAGATTTGTTAAAAAAAAAAAAAAAAAAACTATTACATTTGAACAACGATTAGTTTTTTTTTTTTTTTTTTTTTACGAGAAACAAACACTATCTGAATAGTCTGAGAAGAATTGCGCTTATTACGCAACGTGGACACGTGCGCAAAGCTGTCGTCGAGAGATGGGAAACTACCGAAATCCTGACGTGTGTACGAGCATATCTGATCTTGTTCGATTTTTATGCAAAAGCGAAATGCATGCGACGGAGCGCACACACACTCTAGGATTCAAACTTTTCTTTGTCTCTTATGTATTACTTGAATATTTTACATGAGCACGTGCGAACGTACGTGCGTAAAAAATTGCTGTCATGCAGCCGCCCGAGAAACTAACGGAATGCCAGTGAGGATGAACACGAAACTTACGCGAATATCACGCTACATTTTTTGCGACTTAAAGCGCTATAGACTTTTTCTGTTTTCCTTTTTTTTTTTTTTTTATTTTATATAATCATCACGATGTAATTTGTAACGATTTTTTGTACATCTTTAATTTTTCGCATCCTCAATTGCCTGACTCGTACACATCGTTGCTTTTATTGCTAATAATTCCTCTGAGAGATAGTTTTATTTTATTTTATTTTTTTTCTAAGATAAATAATATCCCAAACGCTCGCATTATTTGCGATATAGATTTCTTTTTTTTTTTTTGTTTTTGTTTGACGATAATTTACTGCAGCGCGATCGAAGGCACCTATATAGTTAAACTGATAGACAATTAATGATTTACAGTGCATGGCAAAATCGAATTTTTCACCAAAAGAGATTGTGATAATATTTTTAATTACACACATATGTTAGAGAGATATATAATTAATTTAATCTGACATTTCGTTATTTGTTTAATTAAGCAGTAGTTCCTGTAATTGATAAGAAGAGTTTTTTCATTTAATTAAACCTCAAAAATAAAGTCGCCTCTGTTAACATATATATGTATATATATATACATATGCATGATTTTAATATTCTATAGCATTTTATATATAGAATTTGAAGAATATTTATATACATATCTAAATTATTTAATTAGTCTTCGATAATTGCTTGTGTCTTTATGCAAGTTGAAACACTCAATTTATATTAGTGGATTTAACGTTTAAACTGCGTTCATATATTTTTGAAGAAAGACAAACCTGAGAAGTTTCAATTTAATACTGAGTATGCTTAATTAGAACTGAACGTAGTCAATTAAGTCTTAATTAATAATTAATTAATACTGATAATATTGAAATTTTTATTAAATTGTCGGATTGATTGATTGATTTCCGAGAGACAAAAGTTATTCCGCGAATACAAACGCGCTTTAAAACACAACATGACGTTTTTAATAAAGTTTTCTGTTGCCCACACGCGAGCCGCATACAAACACAAAAAATACAGCGACTGAACAACAATAATTAACAAAACAACTATTCGGCGCACACTTGTGTGTATTTGACACCGTGGCATTCCTTAAGTTTGTCGGGCAATTTCTCATAACGGTTATTTGTTATCACAAAAAAAAACACACACCAAAAAACGTTGGTCGACGCTGACTGGTATCGACGTGTCGTCTTAAGAAATAAAACCAGAAAAAAAAAGATTTATTTCTTAGTAATTCGTTCGTCGGAGAATGATGTGAAATTTGTGTTTCTACAGCTTGTTCGATTTCGAAGAGGTCAGAACACACGTCAAAGAATGATCAAACTCGCTTTCATTTTAATATGAATCAACAATTAAAAAAAAACAACTGATCAGACCGTAAGTCTTTTCAAGAATTGTTCCTTGAGATTACATTAAATGTCACAATTTAGATTTGAATCGAAATAAAAGTTTCAGAACGCGCGTGGAAGAGCCCCCGTCTAATGTAGCGCGAGCTAATCTAAACTCCGGTAATTACAAACAAAATTGCAGTATTAAGCTAACGCCGTGCGCTATGCGCGTTCTTCAACCTTCCGTGGAACTGACACGGGTCTTCCGGACCCGTTCAAAAAAATTGCGCATCGGCGTCTCTGGTAGAAATTGTTTTTTTTTTTAATGCTTATATATCTCTACGAAAAACTACTAAAGAGATTTTTTTTATCGATGCAGAATTGTTCGAACTTTCGATTTAAAAAAAAAACAAAATTGAAAAATATTGATTTTTCGCGGAGACGTTTGATATCAAAGTTGCGTGGGTCTCACAGACCCGGTCAGTCCAATCCCGATAATTCGAGATAATTTAATGCTAATCACGCATAACAAAATCAATGCGAGTTTCTCTTCCGTCATTATAAAAAATGTCACATAATAAATTATCGAGTCGCGAGTGCGCGCGTTAGTCTGGCGTTAGCGTTCCGATTTCTTGAAAAAAATAAAAAAAATGTTCTGTTCGGATTTATATATTTTTTTTTCAAAATTAGCGCGCAAGTAAAGTAATGAGTTTTACAAAGAAACTGCCGCGTGATTTCTTCAAAATATCGAGAGCTTAATTAAATAATTATCGACTCGGAACTTTTTTATTACCGTCGACGTTTACCAACGTTATCCAAAATTTTTTCCCCGTATGTTTTGCCCAATGTCGTCGTCGTCACCACCGCCAGCCGTGGATCCCGTAGGCACGTCGCACCGTAGGTCGCTCGAGAAACCAACCGTACCGGAGCTGCCTTCCTCCTTTTTCTAGCCCCTCAATAGGCGGTCCGCATTCTGCTCTACCCGGCGGTGACCCGATTAGCTTGACCCCGGACTAGTTCGAGGGGGAGGGGGTGGATTGAATCGTGTCGGAAGAGAAAAACAAAAAAACGCGGCGAATTAATTTATTAAAAAAAAAAAAAAAAAGAAAGGAAAAAAAAAAGCGAGAGAACAGACAATCAAGTGTTTTTCACGTAAGAATGATCTTTCGACCAGCACTCCTTTACCACACACACTTGTCTCTCGTCCCTCTCTCTGCATTTGTACTCTTATTGCTCTCTATGATCCACAAATGTTCTAGGGTCCAAATAAATCAGCCTTTCTCTTCTCCTTATACGTAAAACACTAATTTGCAATTTACCGATAATGCAGAATAAAAATGAATGTTTTTTTTTTCTTTCTCTCTCTTTTGATTATACCGTGTAGATTTCGCCGAGAACGACAACACACTGCCACTGATGTGGAAAAGGGCGACGGTAAGGACGCAAAGGACGGCGAGACGTCACACGCCAGAAAGGGGTCCACCGCCGAGGAAGGGGGAGGAACAACAACGCTCGCGAAAACGCGACCGAGCGGAAAGTGGGGCCGTTTGTTAGGTAAAAAAAAAACACACATAAGAAATTAATTGTGAATTAAGAAACAATTAAAAAAATTTTAATTATCACGCGAACGTATAAATTTGTGTTCTATGGCGCGAACGTTTTATATAACGTTGCAGGTAGCTCGAGTTTGGATTCCAGTAGCGAGACGGGCACGGCCGGCGACACATTCAAGCGATCTCTCAGCGCGAGAGACTCACGTCCGAGTTCCAGTGCCGGCACCAACAAAGTCTTCCCGAAACTCGGCAAGTTAAGCGGCACGATTGAGGAGAGCGGCGACAATGCCGAATCGAAGGATGCTCAGCAGCAACAGCAGCAGCAGCAGCAACAACAACAACAGACCCTCAGTGTGGACTCGAAGCAACTGCAGCTGCGACGTCTCGAGAGTTACGACGGCGGTTTAATTACGCAACAACCGAGCCACGAGCGGGAGATCCTTGCGGCGGTGCTGGAAGTGAAGGTGGATCTGAAGCTGGAGGTGCAGAGAGTTAATCAGAAGTTGGCCAAGATCGAGGATATGCTGCAGGCGCTAATGAACAGACTACCGGCATCCGGCGGCGCACCGTCCGGCGGTGGGAGCGGTGGTTCTCAGCAACAACAAAAGACTACGAACTTCAGCTTGGGAGGCAACAGCGGCGGCGTTCAGAATCAGTTACCCGTCACACCGAGCGTGGTGACTTTAGTTCAGTCCGCGACTCAGACCGTCGAGTACAAACCGTCGATCGCGACCACGTCGACGTCCACGACGCCGAGCGAGGGCTATCGGGAGCAGTCGACGGCGACAGAACGCGTGTCAAAAAGCGGTCAGGAACATCATCATCATCATCATCATCATCATCAGCCGTCGTCGTTGCGGGACGTAAACAAGGAACTGCTCGAACGGCTCGCACAGGCCTCCACGTCGCGCGGCGACGATTCCAACGCCTTGGGGCCGTTAATTCTTCGCAAACGACGTAGCAAATCGCGCAACAAGGGCGCGGCTCCGCTCGCCCCGCTTGCCACGCAACCTGTAAGCCCGTCGGAAGCTACGGAAACCACGCAAATGCTCGAGTGCACCGACGACCGGGACTCGACCGTCGGCGGGCCGAGCGACAGGATCTCCGAAAGAACCGCCGAGAGATCCGAGCGTAAAAGACCACCGACCAGATCGAGGGAGTATTTGTGAAAAAAATTCTTTTCGTGTCAATTTTTTTTTTTTAATTTTTTTTCATTCTTCCTCTTTGTCGAGACAATCCGCCGACGATACGATCGACTGATCAAAAGTTTTTTCGTCACCCGATACGCGCTTGGTAGTTTAGCGTTTCGATCTCTCGCGCGAGGAAAACGCGCGAGTTTCGCGTCCGCGTACGACGACGCGACGCGAATTGTTTTTATTCTATAATAATGTTACACACACGTACACATCGAACGATCGCTAACTTGTTCCGTTGGTCCTTCTCGTTTTGCACGTCCGAGAAGATGACACACATGTTTTTGCGCAATATAGTGTCATCCGTTCCGGGTGCGAACCAAGGAAGATTCGTTTGTTGATCGCCTTTATAGCACGCGATTGTGCCGTTCCCCCCTCCCCCTCCAGCGCGTGCTTGGACCTCAACTTGGTGATGATTATAATAACCGAGTTAAAAAAAAAAAAAAACAAAAAAAAAACAAAAAAAAAACTGATTCTGCTTCTCTCCTCGAGCGGGCGGACGTTCGCCTTTTAACGAATATACAACATGTCGATAATTATTATGTCCATATGCCCTGGTTAATTATTAATTAATATAATACGCCAATATTTTAAAAGAGAGAACAAGCTCTCCGCATTTTCTCCGCTAATTCGCTTTTTCAAGACGAGAGGAAGGCGGGCGAGGTGGAAATGTTTTTTTCGCCTCGAAAACAAAGTCAAAAAAAAAAAGCGTTTATTGATTAACGAGAGAGGAGGTGAAATAAATAAATGCAATCTTTATAAATACGACTTAATCGCTTACGACGGCTTCTTCGAGATACATCGAAATTCTTCGGAATAGGAGTACTCTTTGTGTACACATACACACACACACACATACACACATACACACGCATACCCACACGTAGGTAGGATGTAGATTCACACATCGCATAGCCGATAGCGAACTTCGCGATTAGCATCATGGCCGACTCTTAGATTCGTAAGCCTTTTCATTCGCAAGCCATGGAAAAAAAAACCGGTTCATGTCGATGAACTAAAAAGCCGCTCGTTCCACTCGACGAGACGGGACGCGGCGTGTTTGTTGTAATATTATTAAGAGTAATTGTTAAGCCCACAGTGCGTTTTTCGCACGCACGAATTTGTGATGATGTAACGGTGGTGTCCAATCCAGAGAACGATCGAAGAATCACATGCGTGTGGTATGTGAAAAAAAAAAAAAAAAAGCACGCGAATCTTCTCAGCAGGTTTTTTTTCAGATTTCCAAAAAAAATATTTCTCAAGCGGTAAATGCGTACGTTACGACGACAAGAGGAAAATCTCGTGCATCAAAAACAAAAAAACAAAAAAAAAAAAATGAAAAAACGGATGAGTTAAAATCGTTCATTTTGTCGTTTATTTTCAACAAACGAAAAAATCACATGTGTAGATTCTAAGAGATACAATTGTATAGTGCCTATTTGAGAACTAAATAATACTTCAGAGAACCAAGTGTTTTGAGGGCTCTTTCCTCTCTTCTCTTGAAAAAACAAACGTAGCGCGTGAATAAACAAATAAATAAATAAATAAATAAAAATATATATGTATAATTCTTTATTTTTTTCTAAAAACAAATCTGCGAAAGTATTTGCCGGAATATAATTGAAACTCTCTCTCGTTGGTATGATGTAAAACTTTTATAAAATACATGTACTTGCTCGATTGTTGAAATCTCCGAATAAATCTACTTGGTGTCCGTCTATCTGCCGATGTTCTGCGATGTTTATATACGCATTTTCCTATAGATAGAACATGATATTTGCAATAGCGGAGGTACCTGATTACTAAAAAACTTGAAGGTTTTTCGCGTCAATTGCTCGATTTGTTTTTTTTTTTTTTTTTTAAAAAAAAAAAAAAAGAAAATCAATCAATTTTGACACGTGGTTTGGACACCACCGGCATAATGGAGTTCATTGGTTGTGAGACGTTTAAGTTTCCGATTTGACTGTGGTGACATCTGCGTTTTTTTCTTCCTTGAAATTTTGTTATTGTTTTTTTTTGTTTTAATTTTTATTAAACAGAAATGTTATGAATAAAAAAACGCTGGACGTGATTATACGTATACAATATATATATATACATATATAATAGAGAGCGAGACAGTGAAATCGAACACAAATCGAAATAATCATCTCGTCGTGCTCGGCAAACAGTCAATGGAATTGCAAATGTAATAGTCGTTCTATCCAAGATAGAAATTGTCGTCGCGATCTGTTGCATACTGAAAGCAAAGTGTGATTCACAAGCGGTTTCGAATTGAAACCGAATCCTTCCAATTCGTTTCGCGCGATCCGACCGTCAGCTAGTATTCTTCGCCAATTACTTTTCTATTATAAATTTCGCGTTGCATTATTTAAATCACACAAAGCAAATTGTCAAACTATTTTTGACGAAGAGTTTTTTACGATTGTTTTTTTTTTTTTTGTAATATTAATTTCGGTCATCGCGTGGTTATTCGACAACTTGCGCAGATTTTCTCGCGAATTGAAAACGCGACGAATAAACAAACAAAGTTTGGAAGAAGAACAACAAAATGTTATATACGACTAAAAATTTATTTGTTCATCAGGTTGACGAGATTGTTTACTCATCATAAGGAAACTTTCTCATGCAAATTAGAGCATTGTTACATAGGAATGGCGCTACGCTCGCAAATTTGTATGAACACAAAAAGCCAAACAGCAATATTAGATCTGTATATATATTGTAATATTACATGTGTATATATTTGCATAACTAATTGCATACTGGCCATACATGATATACGGCGGAAGAAGATACGCACGTTTTATTAAACTGCTGCGCGACGAGAATAGCGTTTTTGCTAATAAGATCTGATAATTCAATGACAATCAAAACAATTTGCGAAACGTGTTTATTGAATCGCATCTTTATGCGAATCTCTGAATTTATTTTGCGCGTGACGAGTTTTTTTTCGTGAAAAATCGAGAAATTTCAATTTCAATTTCCGCACATCAGTTATAGTTTAGTATCTCTAAGGTGTGCAAATTAATTCGGTGTCTCTTTTCTGAAAAAAAAATTCAAACTTTATTTATGAACTTTATTTACGTAATACAATGGTAAATTCGTCACAAATTGCGATCTTCGTTATTTTCTATAACTTTGGTCCACTTTTTAGACAACTGTCGTATTCCATTGCGGAAAAAAAAAAAATGCAAATGATTTTGATTCAATAAAAAACCGTCGAAGAAGTTTTTCATATCTTCTAATAGTTTTTAAGTGTTTGTCACACAGACGGATGCTGGAGAGAACAAATAGAAGAAATGATCGAGTCCAGTTCAGGAGAATAGGTCTAATCGGGTGTGAGACAAAATTTATCAGTTGAGATGAAAAATGATAAATCTTTCGTTTAATTTGCAACGTGAGATCGAGCGTGGAATAAAATCACCTTTCTCCTTCCTTTCTTTGCGTATGGCCTTTTTTTTTGCTTCAACTCGTCGCTTAAAAATCGATCAGCTGTGATTGTTTCGCCCAGATTATAATAGTTCATCATTTCTTTTATATATATTATTCTATTAAACGCGTCAACAAAATCTTTTTGGACCGGATATTTGGTTTTGCTGTCGAAGGTTAATGACTCGTTCGCGATCCGTGATTTTTGTCATTTATGATTACCGATCGACTTTTTTTTGTCTCTCGTAATAATTTGATGCAAAAAATCTTTTTCAAACGTGACAACAAAAACAAGATTATATTAACGCTCATTTTGTTGTCAACGCTGAGAATGTGCGGAACTCACTTGCCCTTTTTTTTTTTTTTTTTGGAACCTTTTCCATTTTTGTTTCAAACACTCACAGCTTCTCAAGTCACTTTGCGAGCTCTTTTTGTGTTTGACTTTTTATCCGGTACCTCCTGTAACTCGATATTCTCTATAATATTCTTCGAGTGATCGGAAGTTCGTGATTTAAATCAAAAACTTTTTTCTTTACACTTTGAAGAAACCATTTCTTACATGTTTTATGGATTGCCGGTATCTTCGTCTAAAGCGCCGAACGAAAAAAAGCTTGCAATATTTTTCTGTGAACCGAAACACAAAAAGAATATATTGTATCTGATGTGCGTCATTAGCCATTAGTTTCGCGAACGCAACTGTGTTGTGTGAAATTTTAAAACACAAATAGTTCCTCTTTAAAACTGCCATAAAAAGTGGGAAAAATTGAATTTAAGATGCAAATTAGAAGCAAGTGAATATATAAAGGCACCGTAATTAATTTACTCACTTAATAAAAAATTAGAAAATCCTTATTAACATAATCTTTCTTCGCGCTTGTTATCCGATCATTTTCTTATACGACTTTTTTTATAATAAATTAATCGCGATACGAAAGAAAGTATGTTTTTTAATGACAATTAAATTTATATAGCCAGAAGTTAGTTGTATGTATTTCTCGATGACCACGAAAAAGGCAAAGACGCGATTCTCATTATTGAAATAATTAATTTGGTGAAATCGAAAGTATAGATGCAAACACACACGCAGGTACACACACATAAAAAAAAAACACACACACATACATACATACATACGTTACACATTAGACACATATAATGCGCGTGTACATATATAAATATAAAATATAGAGTTAAGATATTATACATATATATATAAAAAAAAAGAGAGTATATATATATATATATAAAGATACAAATATATATATATAATTTCATGTTATGAAAGAGATGAATTATCGAGCAGTTACGAGAGAGGACTTTGTTAAATAGATTTTAGAGACAGAAACGATATAGCTGGCTCTATCGTAGTTTATATACTTATACGCAAAAA
>NW_018020907.1:8681-21045 GCF_002006095.1 Pseudomyrmex gracilis | reverse complement strand
CTTTGATTCCACTGTCGCGTCATTCGATTGCAAGCAATAATTTTCACTCGTCGCGGTGAATCTTTGTAAAAACAAAAACAAAAAAAAAAAAAAAAACTCTGAAAGAGCTTGCGGTAATTTTCATCCTTTTTTTTTTGTGATTTTATAATCGCGGTAGAAGTCAAAAAAAAAAAAATATATAGCATGTAAAAAGTAAGATATATATATATATATAAAAATACATATTTATAAAAATATCTAAGAATAATTAAAAACCAACTATATTCTTCTAACATCTCGCGATTCATATTGCGCAGCTTTCACCGGGCAGATCGTCACTGAAAACACATGAAGAGGAATTATTAACGCAATACGATTACTACTACGATTTTTTATATCAGCTCCTTCGCAATAATACAAACAATCGCTGTTCGAACGACAATGTTGCAACACGAGTCGTCGTCCGTGACCTTACTTTCCGCGCTTGGTCGCTCGAAAAATAAGAAAACAAGTCAATTTTTTCGCGACTCGTTACAAGAGTCGAGTTTTTATTATATTACAAACCGTGCGAATTCGCCTTCGAAAAAGTTGCTGTGAACCAAAAAAAAAAAAAGCTCTACTCTCTTTGATCATCTCAATTATAAAAAAAAAAAAAAACCCAATTGTTCGCATATCACACTTCGCAATATTGTTATCTTTGTCATCCGCTTCCTCTTTAGATCGAACAAAAAAAAAAAATCAAACATCGAACGTATCGAATTTCATTATCGCGATTCTTATCAGCGATATATCACCCCGTATCTCTCTATCCGCGTTAACATTCATTTCAATCGGAATTGTAAAACCGGCGAATAATAAAATCAAGTTTGTGTTTTTTCGTGCAAATAGTAGATTAAATCGAGCAAATTTATACGTTTATTTACATATATATATGTGTATGTATATACGTTACATATTATTACGTATACAGTTCGAAACAACACGCTAAGTAGCGTGTTGCAATCGCCGCGTGCGATCTCGATAATCTTATAAATATGGGGAAATTCGATACGAACGACGACGAAGACGACGACGACGACTACGGTGTTCGCAACGTCGATCGAAGAAGCCGTGATAGGTAACGAATTTCGTGGAAAAGAAAAAGAGAGAGAGAGAGAGAGTCTATATATACATATATATATATATAAAATAGCCAATGAACAGAGGGAGAAGAAAAAAAACTACACGGGAGAAAAAAGTATAAATAAAAATATAAATACACACAACACATACGTACATATGTATATTGATATAGAAGGGGGGAAAAAAAAAGAAAAAAAAAAAAGAATTTTTGCTATAACACTCTTCGTCCATTTTTCTATATAGGCAGTTCGTTGCACTTGTGACACAAGTCCTTGGCCTTGTAAATTAATGTCCTCGGTATCATATTTCTTCGACGAGAAGCACCTGTCCCTCTCCTCCTCCCCCCCTCCCTACCTGGTTTTCACAGTGCCGCAGAAAGTACGTCGAAGAAATCGAACGAAAAAAAAATCGAATCTCGGTTTTAAGCCCCCCCTCTCACATAAATATCGTTCTTCCTCTCTTTCTCCCTCTTTCTCTCATCCCCCTCTTCCCCCCACCCCCCTATATTGTTCTCTCTCTTACGCAAAAATATGAATTTTTAATCTGCTATAAAAAAAACAAAAAACAAAAAACAGTCCCTCGCGGGAGTTCGATTTCTACGATAGCGCGCGGCACTTTTTACACACGACGATGAAGAGAGACTCTTGTAGAGCTTTTGCGGGACCTCTGATGGGGGAGAGCGACTTCCCATCCGGACTTAAAAAAGTAAGAGTTCGCAAGAAGAGAAGCAATTTTCCTGCGCCGATAATTTTAAGTTGGAACGATCATTGACGATCTAAATAACGACGCGTTAAGCGAAGTTTTAACAGCGTGTCTCCGAAAAGTATGTCCGATGTCAATTCTTGGATACGCGCGGACTGGCGTTAATAACACGAATAAACACAGATGCGAGATAAAAACAAAATCTGACGATTTGTGCGTTCGAAAACGATGCGTCCTTCTCGTTCGCGATCGAGCTCACAAATGTGCCACGAGATCGCGGAGAAGATCGCAGCGGATAAGTCGATTTAAAAAAAAGCAACGTGTGTGTGCGAACAAAACGTTCTAGTCTTCCTTGATATCTCTGAACTTGCACGTTTATTTGAAGCATCGATCTCGCGGGGGAAATAAAGAAAAAAAAACCGAAAAGAAAGAAGAGATGCGTGCGAAGACACGAAAATTCGTCCAACACAATATTGTTCAGCAAATTATCGTCAACGATCGCTCGGAAAATATCTTTGAGAGATCAAATTGTAGCATCGAACAAAGCCTGGCTAGAATACTCAATGAAGAAGCTGCTTTCAGACTTATAATAAAAAAGAATTAAAAAATTACGATCCTGTTGTGTGTCATTTTGAAGAACACATGTTTTTTTTTAAACAAAAATCCTTTTTCGCAACATACTTTCTTGAATGTTTTTTTTTTTACTTGATTCTTTCTTTAGCAGTAGAACATTTTTCCTCAATGTGTATAGAAAAGAATACACGTGTACAGAAGGATAATAACAATAATATTAATTTGCACGATGTATATATATATATATTTGCTTATTGTACATATAATATATGTTTATAACAATATGTTTCTTAACAATATAGAGAGGTATTAATTACTTATGTATGTGCATAAGTACATATACATATATATATATTTATATATATATATATATATATATATATATATTAATATATGTAATATATATATAATATATACACCGAAAAAATTATATTCTCGTAAGTAGAAGATTTTATACTTAAAAAATCTTCTTAAAGATTTTAGATGATATTCTTCTGAAATTAAGAATATAATTCTTTATTTAAGAATATATTCTTTATTTAAGAATATAGTCTTTTTCGATAGTGAGATATATATGTTTCTCTATATATAGAGGCTTTTTATATTCTAATCAGTATATATTCTTATCAATATTACTATTTAGAGGATTTTCCTCTTAAAATAAGAAACTCTTCTTGGCGCCTATTTTAGTATAAAATATACTTAAAGTAAGTGGGATATCCTCAAAACAAGAATACTATTTTTTCGGTGTATATAATATATATATAATATATATATTAATATTACTTGGATTGTTGCACAATCCAAGTAGTATTTATATATATATAAATTGGTTATGCATGTGCATAAGTATTTATTTATCTTTCAAAAATAAAAGAAAAACAAACTCACTCCTTAATATATTCCGTGTTAAACACTATTCAGTCTCATTTGGTGGAACATTCAACTGCCCCGAAAAATCGTGATAATGTTATTTAAGAAACGCACGTCACACGTAAGTTGCACCGACTTGTGTTCAAGATTTTTTGCGTTTCGTTTCAAAATTGCTGTTTTTCCAGCACGTGGATGTAGAATCCGGGATTCTCGATCTGATTGAGCGGCTTGAAGTCGCCGTAAATAGCGTATTTCGCTTCGCGGCCGAACGTGTCGGTCAGCATGTCGCGGAAAACGCTCAGTCTGTGAGGATAATACGACAATCGGAACTCGCTAATGATCTCGGGAACGTCGTTGTTGTTTTTCGTGTTGTTCAAAGATATCACGTAGTCCATCGTAACGATCATCGGTTTCCCGGCCACATAGAGCACCGACGTCTTGATGTCCGTCGTGTACTGACTCTGCAACACGGAAGATTTTGCAATACAACGATTCTCTCGAGAAAACGTTAAAATGTTATGAATCAGTGATAAAGGTTTTATTTTTTTAATGTTTTTTTTTTAATTATACTTACATTGTAATATATACATTTTGAAGGTGTTTGACCGGTTTGAATTATATAGTCATAGTTTCGATGATCGATGAGTAACAAACCTCCCGGTTTCACGCAACGCTCAAAATTCGCCAAAGCTTGTCTGAAGTAATAAACAATATAATATTTTTTATTATCCCATTTCTATAAAATATTGTTTGATCTCTACAATATTCTATTTAATTAATTTTATTTATTTATTTATTCTAAGATATTTATTTTATTTCTATCTAATTTCTTATAATACAAAATCTATATATATCTATGTATGTGTGTTTTATATACGCACACACATTTTCTGCTTTTTAATTTAATTTATCTTTGAAGAGCCACGCGATTTGCGAAACATACTTCGTTTGCTGATTCGTGATATACATATGTATATATATATCTCACAGTATTAGATAAAAACTTAATCTTAATGTATGATCTACATTAACGCGCGAATGTGTACTACCTTTGTTCTCTTTGATCGCCGAAGAAATCAGGCATGTGGGCAAAGCTGTTTCCCAAGCATATCACGGCATCGAAACCATCTCCAACGAGGTGACTGATGTCGCTGGATAAAGTTAACCAGTTCGCTTCCTCGATCACTGTTAATTCGAAGCGTCGTGTAAAAAGTTGCACAATCCAAAGTAGTAAAATTATTAAAAGTACGTAAATTTTTAAATAAACTTTTGTTCCAAAAAAAGTGCCCTTTCTATCGCGAATAAATTTAATAATTCGGTGTGTTTTCATTCCGAGCGAGCGCCGTGTTGTTAGTTTTTTTTTTAAATTAATTTATCTCAGTTGCGCAACATTGATTGTGCGCAAAGAAAAATATATACGTACATATATATTTCTCTTCACGTCCTTCTCACGCACGAAGATGATGATACATCATCTATATATGTAACGTTGAAATTACGGATCTTGCTCTAAAATTCACGTTATCGCATCGATTTAAATAATTTATCTTTACGTTACATCCGGTTATGTGTTATCGTATTAATATTTCGGAACAAAAATAAGATAATGTCAGAACAAGATATTTTCAATTAATTTGCAAAATTTCACTTCCTTGGTCTTTCGCAACATTCTTTTTTTTTACGCTAGCTATTTTCAGTTTTAATTTGCAGAATTTTACTTCCGTCTTTTGCGATATATCCTTTTCTTTTTTACGTTTCGGAAAGAAAAATGTATATATATATGTATATATTTTACATGGAAAAAAACATTTTTTATTCCTTCTTTCCGAGCATTTTTCTAGAGTTTTAATTAAATTCCGCGAGCTTTGTGTTGAGGTAAGGAAAAACGTTCAACTTTCTCACCCCAGTTGTCGAACGCAGACTCCTTCCTGCGATCCCACCTAGATTTCAGCGCGTACTTGAGCATCTTGTCGGAAGCGTCGACGCTGACGACCTCGAAACCTTCCTCGAGCAGCATCACGGAGTCAACGCCGGTGCCGCAGGCGACGTCTAATATTCGGCGGCATCCCTTCTGCCGCAGCAAACCCACCAGGAAGTCCCGGTAATTTTGCGTACGCTGCTTGGTGTCGCCGATGAAGACCTCCCAGACCTTCGCGGCCTTGCCGTCCGCGTATTGATCTCCGACACCCTCGGCTGGCGTGCCGAGGGATCGGGTACGGAACACGGAATCCACCATCACGTGCGAGGAAGCGAGAACACCTTTACGACACATTTGCAAAAACCAACCATTTGTTTTTTTTTGTTCCTTCTTTTTTTTTCAAAAAGAGACGAAGATTAATTAAAAAGGAAATTTATTGAAAGAAAAATTCTGTAAAATTTCTCAATTTTTCTTACGTCTACACTCTATAAAGAATTCTTTTTTATTTATTGTTTATTTTGTCACATAATGTGACACAATGACGCGGCGCAAAATGATAGGAGAGAAAAACGGCTCTCTCTCTCTCTCTCTCCTCTCTTGTTAAACTTCGTAACTCACACATCTCGCTAATGGGGGGAGTTGAATTTCGAAGTACACTAACCATTTGCCATAAAGTCTCTGTTCGCGAGAGATCGGCCAGATGGCTTCTTCACAGCCGTCTCGCATAAATTGTTGTTATCTCGCGTGGTGCAATCAAGGACTCTCTCCGACGAGAATCATCGAGCCTTGCGCGAGGCTGCTAAACGAGAGAAGGATATATAATCCTCGCTCTCTCCGGCGCCACATGCTGGCACAGGATTCTCAGACTGGGTGGCTTTCAAAATACACCGAGAGTGCACCTTGGCACGAACGGCGGCGCGGAATTAAAGATAATTGCGTAATTATCCGATTAACGACGCGGTCTCGCGTCACCCGAAATTTAAATTAATTGTAAAAAAAACTAAATGCAAAATTATGGTGTGATGATAATAATAAATTAATTGAAATTGGGAAAACCAAAAGATTTGTATGTATCTCCGGATTACAGCTTCAATCTGCTAATGTGGAAACAAAATTATATTTCATTAATTACTCGTGTATTTAACGTTGAGTTTAACTGCGAATTGTTCACAACAGGCTTGTATATTTGCGTGACTGTATTTAGGTGACAAATATATTATCTATTCTCATCTCCACGATCTTCGTCGATTATCAATATCACGACTCAACCGACAAATTCAAAAACGAAAAACAGAGTCGAAGTAAAAGGCGTAAAGCCGAGAGAAGATCCGGAACCAGCCGAATACAAGAGACATCAAAAGATCTCGCGCGCTCTAACTAAGATTTATAACAAATTGCACAAGTTCGTTTTTTTTTTTTTTTTTATTCAATTTTAATATTTGTTTTTTAATTAAAAACGCCAGACGTCTAAATTATTTTATTATTTTATTTAAATTAAACCAACATTTTCCTACACTAATAAGCACAATTGTACTTTTTCGGATTATTATCGCGTGACCAGTTTGACCTTCTTTGCGAAATAGACACGAGAGTTAAGTAAGAAGTGACAGGATCACGTACAAGATATGAATCAATTTTTTTGTTTTTTTTTTTTATATTTTTGCGTTGTAATTTGTACGTATTATATATTTACTTTTTTAAATATAATAAGTGTGAGAGAGAAATGAAATCTTAAAAAAATTAAGTATATATAAAAATATATTTGAAAAGTTCGGTGATTTCTCTCTTTTTAAATTCTTTTATAACAATTAAAATCATGTTAATTTTAACAGTAGCGGAGGCAAAGAGAATAAATAAAGAGAAATTAAAAATTAGATGTGTAATGTTCGCACCTTTGAGATTTTTCAATTTTCTTCTTTTTGAAGAACCGGATGAAAGTCGAATTTTTCTTCTTTTCTTCGTTTTCTTCTATCTTCGATTTTAGAGAATTTCACAAACAATGGAAAAAAAAAAAAATGTGACTCTAGTTCCACCAGTGTCGATATGAAGATCGCGTCAAACGTCAACTAAAAACTGTCACAATGATTCTACAGCCTCCATTTATATATACGCACACTGGTGGTAAGTAAGCGATAAGTGTTCGCGCATGCAAACTTGCCGCACATGCTACTCAACATGATGTAATCATTTCTATTAGCAGCGTCACAGGCGCGATACTGACTATTCAGTTTTAGTAACGTTGATAAACAGTAACTGATTTAAGTTGTCTTTGCGGTTGTGAAACAGTTTAGGAAATTCTCAAAACATCTTTCAAGTTGAAGTGAAAAGTGCAGTCTCACGTTGTTAAATTTTTGAAATAATTAGGAAGTGCTTCCATTCTCGTGTTTAGGTGCGCGTTGGAATTAATAATCAGGTAGAAAAGATGAGTTTTCACATGCGTTATAACGGATCTTCACAACGGCCTGTGTCTTTAATTTTGACGAAATAGCAGCGACGGTATTTCTCAATTTTCTAATATTAAGATTAATTATTTGATTTACGTTAAAATTTTTGTCTCACTAATTTAAGTTTTATCTGAAAATAAATAATAATTGTGTCAAGCTTAATACAGCGATGTGGTTATATATATATATAACCAAGAAATAAATATTTATTTCTTATTGTCTTTAATGAAATAAAACTATATATGTTTTTATCAAATACGTAATAATATGTAAAAACCACAGAAGAGAAGACTCTGATAAGTCATAAAGTCGAAATGTACATGTATTTCTGTGTTACACGTATTTTATAAAAATGCTCATATCTCGGAATTTTGTAGAAAATTTCCCTCTTTCGGTTTGGATAATTAAAATACTCCATTTTACATATCAAATAACGCATCAAAAACAAAAAATTGAAAAAAATTGACTTGACAAGTTCTTCTCCTTCAATGTAATAATATATTAATATAAACACATATTAATGCATATATAGATAAATAAATAAATATATATATTTCTAATATAGAAATATATATTTATAATGTAATAAAAATATCGCGTAATAAATATATTATAATTGCAAACGTCGTTTTTTTTATTAAAATATAAATAAGATAAGAATCTATAGCGCAATGCAAAAGGTTTACATTATGTTGCGACGTCATTATTATATCCAGAAATACATTCTGTATAATGACGCAACATATACACAGTGACTTTGCGCGTTTCAATGACTTGTATAACACAGAGAATATATATTTGTAAGAAGTAAAGAGTGGGAAGATAATCAGATCGAGACCCGCGAATATATATACGCAATAAGTAATATTTATACTATATGACGCGTTTATTGAAAATTTTTTAATAAATTTTAATTGCAAAACAAATGTCATATATATACAGATATGCACAAACATGTATATAGGTGTACGTACGTACAACATCCTCACCTGTGTTCATTCATTTTCTTGTCACGTATGTACAACAAACTTATTAAGAATAATATATCACAATAAAACTACAAAATAGTTTCTTTATTGAGGCCTATGGTATATCACACGTGTGTGTTTTTATACATTTTTTATGTGCATAATCATGTATAAATATATAACAATGCCATACAAACTACTATATTTCCAGTTCATCATTTTTACGTTACCTTACGTAAGTACGCATTTGTATTTTTTTTATAAGTGGATAATACACATTATCTTCTAGAAAGTCCAACTCTTCGCGGACAGACATGGGTCTCTCAGACCCACTAAAAAATTGCGTATCGGTGTCCCTAGTAAGAAAAATAAAAATTAAAGGCTTTAAACTATTAAAGGCTTCTTCAATTTTTTTTTTTTATCGACGCAGAATCGTTCAAACGTTCAATTTTGATTCAATAAATCAAAATTAAAAAAATATTATTGATTCTGCGAAGATTCGATTTTAAAATCGCGTGAGTCTCACAGAGACTTTAGTCTGTCCAACTCGCTAGATCATTTTTACAGTCTGTCCACGAAGGTTTAGACCTTCTTTGTATGACAGAAAAAATATAGGTAACTTAATATACAATACAAATAATAAAAATTTAAAGCAACGGAAGTAAAAACTTTTTTAGCATCTTTATGGGGAACGGGGCTATGGTAATAACGTGTGTCTCCGTTTGACTTATATTGTTCTTATTTTAAAGAGCATAAGAAATACAATCAACACTATAAATTGGCAGTTATACAGTTAACAACGGTTTTGGTTTTTTTTTTTTTTTTTTTCAACCTTATAATTTGAACGTTTGTAAAATCATACATCAAAATACAAAAGTTTAGTTAGGTAAATGCAACAAGATCAGTGTGGAAAAATCCTTCTCACAGTAAGAAAACTAAAAATGTTTAGAAACGTTCTTTGCGTACACATAACAGATCTTTTTTTTTGTTTGTTTGTTTTTTTTTTTAAATTCAACTTATACTAAATCTCAATACAAACTCGTCTTCATTTCAATACGTATATATAGAGAAAATAATTTATAAACTCTTCGATTCTCATTTATATTACTCTGTATATATATATTTGCACCACTCGTTTATATATAAATTCTCTTTCCGTACCAACAGAAAAAGGAAATTAATGCTACATGTTTTTTTTTTTATTTTTTTTTTATGGTAAAATATATTTTGTCAAAATTTTTTTTACCAAGAGTTTACGAACTTTATTTAGAAACATACACGCAGAGCTAGTTACGTTTTTGTATGAAAAGACTTGGCTATGTATATTTGTGGATACTGTTAACTTCTTAAAAAGCAATATATCTTACGTAAATGAATCCGCAATAATGTTTAACATTCTGAGTTGTGCGCAACAATGTCAAGTGAGTGTGTGATAGATCAGTTAAAACACTAACAAGGTATTAATTTATTATTATTCTGAAACTATGCAATGATCAGATGAATGTTGAACTATATATCACTTTGTCAGTTGCGTCAGCATTTTTTTTCTCCGCTCCCTATCCAATCCCCACTTTTTATACAACAGTTTATATTCTCATATATTCTTCAAATCGTCAGGCAGCTCGTTCTTGGGATGTTTGTTTTCAAAATGTTGCTTGTAAGTCTTGGGGTCTGGCATTTGAGCCTGAGAACAAAAAAAAACACAGGAATTAGAAACTATTTGTTACGTGTTACACACACAAAAAAAAACTGAGCATTTTTAAATAAATAAAAATGATCAACAACAAAGATTCTGACCTTGCATACAGTACACACATGAACAAGCGCTTTCTGGGCTGCCTTCTTCTGTTCATTGGCGCTGTGGCCTTGTTGTTTCTTCAACTTCGCACTTTTTTCTGCAGCTTTAGCTTGGGACTGTATCTTTTGCTGTCCACGAGCCATTCTGAAAACAAAGAAAGATCTATGGGAATCAACGCAACAAACATCAACAAATAATAATCGACAACGAGAGTACATTGGTTCTTTCATAATCTGTTAAGTGTTCAATGACATCAAGCGGAACTATGTTTAGGATATTATCTAACGACACAAAATTTTTTGATAAACTTTGCGGTATTCAATTTACATCAACACTAAGTAAGTTCGGCTTGTTATTTTATTGCAGCATCTATCTATCATCTCTCTCAAGATAAAAGATACAGAACCATATTGTTGTTCCTACCTAACCGTTGTGGGAAATGTGCGCAAACAAAAAAATACCCACGGAACTCGCGGAGGATCTTCACGTGCGGATCCCCAGCTAGACGGCAATTCCCTTCAATTCCCCCTATCGCCTAACCGAGGTTCAATCGTTTGGGAAAAAAACGCCGAGAAGAAACTTTCCTGAGCAAAAGCGCATCCTCCTCGCCTAGACGAGACGAGAGCAAAAGAGAGTAGCCGCGTATTTTTCTTTTTTTTTTCGATTATTTTCGCTACTTTCGCGAGAAAGTTCTCTTCTTAATTTTCCTTCGTCGCACGTCAAACAATACAGCTGTCTCTCGTTTCGAGAGTGCAGACGAAGTGTAACACTCAGCTTAAGCGAACGAACCTCTTCACTCACCTATTCGCTCGGACGGGACGCGCGATCGTGTCCAACGACGGATGTTTTTTTTCACTTGGAAGTCAATTCGGATCGGGACGATGCTAATAGACGCCGTTTCGTTCTCTCGAACCGACGCGGAGAAATCTTTTCCTCGACGAAAGCGAGCGAGAGAGAGAGAGAGAGAGAGAGTCGCGGGGAAAAGGAGCGAGCGAAAGTCCGCGATCTTCTTCCTCTCCTCTTCGCGTGCGATCTTACTCTCGCGCGGCCGAAATCTCACTCGCCGCGGCTATTGTTGTTGTATCATATAGAACGGAATCGCGCGTGTGCGGCGCACAGTTTTCTTTCTTCTTTTTCCCCGACTTCTTCGGGAAAAGTCTCAGCTTCGCCGCGATCCGATTTCACAATTTTTTTTCCCGAGGCTCGTCGAGCCGCTCCGCGAAAAAACCGCAGCGCGCGATGCGAAATTTCTTCGTTTTTTTTTTTGATGATCGATTCGATATATATATATATGTGCGCGAGCACTAAGGCCAAGTTTTTCGAGACGAGTGTCTCGAAAAATTAAAGCGCGATACGCAACGATCGCGCGTCGAGCGCGCGGATTCGTCCAACCGATCGCGCCATCTTGGGACGCCAACAAGAGACACAGTCGCAACCTTAGACCATATATACTTATAGACACGGCTTCAGACAACTATCTTGAAGCAAAGATAATATCATCTACATGACGTCACATGTGGGCAAACCAAAGGCGCGTTTAAGTCTATGTCACACTACGGATTAGGATTGAGATTGGATTGCAATTTGGCCAATCAGATAGAAGATCACTAAACTTGGGATTGGTTTTCTTTTTTTCTAATTGGTCAAATTTCAATCTAATCTCAATCCCAATCCGTAGTGTGACATAGGCTTTATAGACGGCTTCAGATAACCGCCTTGAGGATAAGATAATATCATCTACGAGGCCGCGTTTAGCCATTGCTGAAATGCCCACATGTGACGTGTCACGTAGATGATATTATCTTTGCTTCACCTCGACTCGTGGATTCATATCTACAGGCCGTGTCTATAAGTATACAGGGTGTCCCAGAATTGCCGTACAATCTCTCGTAGGCAGGTAGAAGGAGTAAAACTGAGTCGAAAAGTCCTGAACCATTTTTTTCTATTATTTATAATAAAGGAGTAATTATTGTGTAAATCAGGCCAA
>NW_018020907.1:0-8186 GCF_002006095.1 Pseudomyrmex gracilis | reverse complement strand
GCGCTCATTGGCTCACATTTATTAATTCATATCTTAATAACTATTGCACATTTTGCAAAATGGTAAATAACTTTTCTGTTCGGATTGACCCGATCTACCTACACACTTCGGCTGATTCGTTCGTTATGAGACACCCTGTATATGTTTCTGCCTTGAGTTCTTTCCGACAGTTTGACTTTACTTCGATAAACTGTAAGTAACCATCGATAACTACTTCTTATTTGTTGATTCTTATTTCGGACGTACTTTTCATAGGTCTCATTTAATATCATGGACAACCTGGCGGCATTCAAGTATTGTATGACCATTAATACTAAGATCTTATGTTAAAAATGTATTTGCGTGTGTATCCATTTTTGTATTATTTTTTTTAAATTTAAATTTATTTATTGTTTTAATTAATCATTATTTTTTTATTGCGACTGAAGAAGGCTTCATTGTGAGTCGAAACGTTTCGCCTATTATTTGTTCTATGTTTTAATATACTCATTTACACACCATCTATTGTTCTTTGCTCGTTTTGCGACCTTTCCTTTTCATTCTTATTGTTATATTTACGAGCGGTTTCTGTTTCTTATTTATTTATCACGGTTTCACGTAAACGCACAAGCGTTTTTTTCCAATTACTCGTTTTTCACATAATTAAGCCTATGTCACACTAAGGATTGGGATTGAGATTGGATTGAAATTTGACCAACCAGAAGAAAGAAAACCAATTCTAAGTTTAGTGATCTTTGCTCTGATTGGCCAAATTGCAATCCAATCTCAATTCTAATCCGTAGTGTGACATAGGCTTTACGCGAGCGAGTCTACGGACAATTTTTTAAGTACGAGTCGTTGCTCTACAAGGCACGTGCGTTCCGCGACTCATTCGCAATTAGGGAAAATGGCTGACGATTCGTCGGACATGCGTGTGTTTTGACAATTTCGGATCCATCGTCCAAGCTCCCTCCCCCCCGATTGTTTGGCGCAAACAACGTTGGGTTGCGAGAGAGAAGTTTTACGATTTTTCGCGAGTTTCGTCCGCTCCGGGGTCAATCAACGTTCAATTTAAGTAAAATTCCGAGACGGGGTTTGCGTTTTGTGCGTCGCGCGTGTCCCGCGAATCGTCGTCCCCCTTATCTCTCTTGTACATACCGCGTACAATAACTCCCCGTTTCCGAGGTGTTTCCCGACTACCATTAGGAAAAATAGTCTTCCGATGGGCTGATATCATCGTCTTTTTTTAAACATGGAATTTGTGCGCGAGGCAAGTATCAAATGTCGAAGCGAACAATTTGTTTCGGATCTGTCACACCGCGCGCACAGCACCGGGCTCTCGGGTTGTTATACTTTTTCCGCACAAGGTGTCGTTCTTTTTTTTTTTTTTTTTATCTAATATGACACATTGCTTGACGATAATACGATAATTGCAAAATTGTTCCGGGACGTATTCGAGAATGTTCTCTTAACGCCGACATAGTGTGGGAGAATCTCTCTTGTTAAAGTTTTTAATTAACGTCCAAATTAGAGATTTAGTATGTAATATATAACGTAAAAAATTTTGTATATATATTTTTGAAATTTTTAAAATATGAATAATAATGTTTCGAAACATTTGTGTCTCTCAATCGCTTTCTTTCTCTTCTTGTAGATGAAGACACAACGGACCCGCTATATTCTCTGACATAACATCTGTGCGTGGTTGAATAAATGTAGAAAAACTTTAGAAGAGTATTTCATACCGTCATGTTGTGCTAAATTTATCATTATTTTGCGTTCTATATGGTTTCTATGAAAAATCATGGTGTAGACACAAAGAGTTATTAAGGCAATAAAATGCCTGCCATAATATTTAATAATGGGACAGCACTTTGCTAGTCTCAGAGAGTTCTTTAGGATGGATGGTGAACGACAGCCTACTGAGGTATGCGCCAACGCGCTCGGCCGGCCATTGTCTTTGGAAATGGTTAACAATGATGTCATCGAGAGCCTGCCCGATAACGAGACTAACGGCAACGTACCTGTAATGAACTCTAATATACTGCCGAACAGACCGGAATGTAAATCCGAGGGAAATTTGGACAACGATCGTTTAAACTTAAATTTAGACAACCACAATTCTAGATTCGAATCTTTGTATAGTCAACCTGTTGATGTTCATGACACCAAGCAAGTTTGTAACAATGGTAACGTTACCAACGAGCTGTCGTTTCAACAGCAGCAGGAAGCGTGCTGTAGTAGTTCCGGTAGTAACAGTAGCAGCAGTTCTGAAGATAGTCCTGTGAATCCACCGTTAAGAAGATCCTCCAAAACTTTATCATTTGGAAAGAGGAAAAGTACGCATTTATATATATATATATATATGTTATATCAAATTTAATTTTATTTAAAATTTGTAGTTTGCATTTATAATATCATCTATACATGTATATGATTTCACATTTTGTCTGTGTTATACGTTTCTTAATTTAATCAATTATGTTTTTTATGAACACATTTTTATCTTCTCGATAGTTTATGAAAGTATGGAACTGTGTGTGTGTGTTTTTTTTTTTAATTTGACTGTAATTTTTCATTCACGCTAGATAAACAGCGCAACAAGGATCAAAGTCCAGTGTGTAATCATGTTTTGTCGTCAAAAAAGAAACGTAGCAACTGGGTGTTGAAATTTAATTGCGCCAAGAGCAAAAGCTCAAAAAATACAGACATTATTCCCGGCCAAGGGAATAGCAATTCAGACTGCATATGCACCGGCTATAGAAGGACCGAGGAACATCCTATGGGTGCGGGAATTGTATTTAGTCGATCCGCTCCACAGAGTCCTGTTCTTGGACCTTTGCCACCTAGCCCCGTAATTGATTTATCGAGATTTAATCCAGAGGAATTTCCTATGGAAGTACGTTTTTTTTTTTTATTCTTCGACAATTTTTACAAAACTTTTTATTTATTTGTGCGATTTATCTGTTCACTTTTTTAAATTATTTGCACAATTTTGAGTTTTGAATTTTGTTCAAGGATTGCGACGAACGCGCGCGAATACAACGCGCTCGGGAGATGGAAGAAGGCGTTGAACCACCGCCCGGTTATAGGCCTAATTATCCTACAGGAATACAAGTTCATCCAAATGGAATTACAGTAGACAGTTTAGCGGCATTGTTTCAGACACATGCCGGTATTCAAGCTGCTGCTCTCACAGCCTTATCTCAGATCGACTTTACCTTAATTCCAAATATCGAGAGACCTGCTCATACGCAGGTAAAGCTTTTTTTCACTTGCACGTTTAGGTTTTTTTTTTTTAATGAAAATAATACATTATATCATGTCATAAATTTAAAATGCAGGTTGATTACGTCCATTGTCTCGTGCCGGACCTAAGGTCAATCACAGCCTGCTCCTTTTACTGGGGTAAGATGGACCGCTACGAAGCGGAACGTTTGTTGGACGGCAAACAGGAAGGTACCTTCTTGCTGCGTGACTCGGCGCAGGAGGAGTTTTTGTTTTCCGTAAGCTTTCGCAAGTACGGACGTTCGTTGCACGCACGGATCGAGCAGTGGAATCACAAATTCAGCTTCGATTCGCACGATCCTGGAGTTTATGCTTCCGACACTGTACGTTTGTCACCGCACGTATATGTATATATAATTTGTTTATTTCCACAAAGTATAGATACAAAAAAATACAAAAGATACAAAAGAATAATCGCAAAATTTTCATTTTACAGGTATGTGGTTTAATTGAACATTATAAGGATCCTTCGTGTTGTATGTTTTTCGAACCGATGCTCACAATCCCGTTGCATCGGAACTTCACGTTCCCGTTGCAGCATTTGTGCAGAGCGGTTATAACCACGCGAACAACATACGATGGCATAAACAAGCTGCAGTTGCCAAAGACACTTAAGAGTTATCTCAAGGAATATCATTATAAGCAGAGAGTTCGGGTCAGACGGTTGGACACGGAAAGTGATCCACAGACGGACTGCAGATCCATATCATGCTTACCGATATGAGAGTCTTTGTATTAATATTCATTAGAGTTTTTATTATACGTTGCATATAATTACGTTTTTTCTTTGAGTCACATTTTATGCAGTTTGCGTCGCCCGTGTCAAACCCGAGCGATATGCGCACACATTTGTATTACCAGGAAAACACTACCATGACTTCGACACACACAGTTACATAGGACAGCATTGCAATATTAGCAATAAAAAACATTGTATTGATTATAAGCGATAATAGAATTTTGGGGGAAAAATGGCTTAGCTGTTTAATTAAAAAAAACACAAAAAAAACAAAAAAAAAATAAAATAAAATAAAATAAAAAAAAAAAGAAAGAAAACCAAGGTGAGACTAGTGCAAAAAAAAAAAAACTGTCGAATAAAACAGATACTCATGGTTCATCGCGAAAAGACCAATAATCCCATATGTGTAAATATATCAGAACAGCAGTGCTTTATAACATACACGCACGGTGCATTGCGAAAAAATCGTTCAATGTATTACGCATACTTCACAATTATTAAGTATTCTATATTTCTTATTATTACTGCTATACGAATCATTTTTTTTTTTTTCTATTTTATTTTTAACTACGTTATATCCTTGGTTTTAACACACACAGTTACTTTCAGTATCTATAATTTAATGTAACGGGAACAGTTTTTTTTTTTTTTTTTTTTATAATATATATATTTTAATAATTTTTATAAAGAAAACAAGATACCAAAATGGTTGCCTAATGAAGATGGCAATTTAGTGTTTATTATTATTGTAAAACTGCGAAATAACGCTAAAAAATTTAAAACCTTTATACGTAAACTAAAGTTACAACAAAAACAACATTATTGCAAGATCTGGATCGTATTCCTATTGTGCCTATTTATAATGTTAAATATATTAGGTAAAAAGCTGTGTCTGTGTTGATGTTCATCATTGCCAGATGAGAAATTGTATTATTTATGTACATTATTTAAATTTCGAAACAATGGGAAAGATATCAAATGTAATAAGAATTTAGAATAACGATAAAAAAAAAAAAAAAAAAAAAAATCACTGAATTGATATGAACTTACGAAATATATATATAATATAATATGAAAATTGTTATAATATAAGTACATTGGTTAATGGTTATATTCGTATATAATCAATTTAATATTAACTCTCCGGTAAGCACGTTAAAACTTTGCACGCATCGCATGTTGCCAATTTGTGACCGAGTTATGTTTTTTGTATATAATATAAATTTTGTACATAAGGGTGTGGGTCAAAAAGTCTCTCGCTGCAAATGTTTCATTTTATCTTTATTTCTCGGGTGCGGTCGAAGTCTCACTGCAATTGTTTCGATACGTCATATTCTATATCATTTATTTCTCGTTAAATGTAAAATAAAGATAGAATGATGCTTCGAAACATTTGCGGCTTTGACCGCGCTCTAAGACAATGAGATAATATTCTAAACTTGTCACGCGATCATAAATGCAATTATGTGCAATTATTAGATGTGTTTCTCATTGAGATCTTTTGTATTGAACAATATTGAGTCAGCAAACCGTATGCACTCTATGTTATTAACATGTCTGCTGGAGAGTTAAAACGAAAATTTGAATATTTATTATATGCACACACATTCTACTAATGTTTTAATACTTGATGACAATTAAAAAAAACACGAAACACGTATTTTTTATATATAATTAAAATAAAAAAATATATATATAAAATATACATGTTTCCAAAATCTGTTGAAACCAAGATGTCTGAGAAGACTAATTTATTGCGGATTTGTTTTTGTCAGAAATGAACACAAATTTATTCCGAATGATAATTAAATTTAATACTCACAGTTGATTTAATATGTATTTTTATTACACATTTTTTATACTAACAGTCTTCTTTCGTAAATTGATGGAATGGTGATTAGGGGAAAATCCATTTCTTGTATAAATTTTTAGAAATAACTAGTAGGAGATAGTTTAACTTCTTACATATTGTGTAACTGGCAACACTATCGTGTAATTGAACATAAAGAAAAGAAGGAACAATGCCAGAAAACAAATATCTATTGTTAATTTAAGAAAAATATTCGATTTCTTAGAAGAGAGTATATATATATTCATTGCACCGCATATTTTCTTATATACTTTCATTAGTTGCAATATTGTCACATCATTTCCTCATGTACACACACAAACACACACACGTCTCTTATGTTATATAATTTATTTTTATGATAATATTCTAACAGAGTGAGAAAAAAGGCGTTTTACGTAAAATACATATTTAAAAAAAAAAAAAAAAAAAAAAATACAAACTTTAAAGGATACGAATAAAATTTCTCTCCCATTCTTCGACCATGTACAGTTCCGTGACAAGCGTGTACCGAAAGTACCAGTACTTGAGGAAAGACACTAGTTTTTGTGCAGGATTAATCATCACGATTACTGTGATTGTGTTATTTTTAAGTTATAAATAAGAGAAAGACTGTACAACTCCGTTATATAGTATATTACATCACTTCAAAGGCGCACCTTCCCACAAACCAGATGCGAAACAATTGTCAATGAATGTTTATGACAGAGAGACAACTGAGAGCGGCCTGGGCCCATAGACGTAAAATATATAGACTGCGCGTTCCCTACCTTTGCCATGTTAAAGAAAATGTCTTCAACGTTGAGAGAGACAGCTGGTGTTAAAAAGTAGACCCTCATCTTTGTCTAGCGAAGTAGTGAGGGAAAAAAAAGTCTTCGCTGATTGATAGAATAATAGTAAAAATAATAGTGGGGAAAAGTGGTGATAGGAAGAATAGTGGGGGTGAAGAAGAGTGAAAGAGATTAAGGCCCGAAGTCATAGTCGCTTCTCAAATCTTAGATCTCTCACGTCTCCAATATCAGATTTCAGCTCTCAAGTCTCGAATCTCCAAACTTAAATTTGAATGTGAATAGTTTATCCAAAACAAGAGATTTTGTAATACGTTAAGAACCCAATTCACAACAACATCACATCTATTATGAATAGTTTATCTTGTAATTTGGTAGTTTGTGGTCATAAAGTGTAATATACCAAGTAGCCAGTCTTACACAGACTGGCGTGTGGACTAATCTTTACGGTCCAAGAGCCATACTTGCACCAAACCAAACCTAATATACCAAGTAGCTTAGAATGGCGTATGGACTAGCTTGAGTCGGTTTTTTGAGTTATATATACACCAAACCAAACCAATATACCAAGTATTTTCCACTAAGCCATTTTTGCACCAAACCAAGGCTGTGTCCAATTAAACGATATACCAAATGCAGGAAATACAAATTCTTCTTCTTCTTTGCTTATATGGCTCACGCCCCTGCGAGAGAGGAGCAAACGCCAGTCTGTAGATATACATTCTCAGAACGAATGTGGGGGGGAAGGATGTGCAGTTTTTACCTACACGGCCGTCTTTCACAGTGGGCGTGCGCCCATCTATGTCGGGCTCGTGCTCAAGATAGTATGACTACGATCTCGCCTTGTGGGAGGGAAATTAATTCGGGATTACACTCGAATTAAATTTTTGGAGGCTAGATTTAGTTCGCCAATCAACCGATAAACTCGGTTGAAAGGGACCGGCCCGGAAAAAAACCTTAAGTGGTGAGCGGATTCGAACTCGGGACCACCAGGTTCGCAGCCCCTGCACTCAGGCCGCGAGACCACTGGGCCGGTCTGCAGGAAATACAAGAATTGAAATATAAGGAATAGCAGGAATTGAAAGAAGTAAAGAAAGTGGAAAAAAAGAAAAGAGAAGATGGCTCCCCGATCTGTTGCGGAGATGCGCAGTACCCATATAAATAATACTATATATATGGCAGTACCAGAAGCAGACAACTGTTATCTGTTGATAAAAGATCTGCTGAACAGATTTGGATTGGTATCGTAACCAAAACAATTATTCAAGTTTCCATTCCGTTTATTTGTAAGAAAATTAAACTAAAACTAAACATGGCAAATAACGTTCATTTAGCGAAGATAGGAATAATATATATATATATATTATAATATATATAATATATACAGGGTCTCGTAGGCAGGTAGAAGGAGTAAAACTGAGTCGAAAAGTCCTGAACCATTTTTTTCTATTATTTATAATAAAGGAGTAATTATTGAGTAAATCAGGCCAATCAGCGCAGACCTTTAGCCAGGCACACGTCAGTGAGCACTCACACACACCAG
>NW_018020906.1:141014-143036 GCF_002006095.1 Pseudomyrmex gracilis | reverse complement strand
TCCGCTTCATGATGCGATTAAACATGAGGAAATGGAAATTGCTGAATTACTATTAAATCATGGAGCTAACGTTAATGCCAGTGATAAGTCAGGTACAATTTTATATTGCAGCTGAAAAAAGATATTTACAGATTGATGAACATTTTTTGAACATTAATTGGAGAGTTAATTTTACATACATCTCTTCTTTTTCAGGTATTTCACCACTGTGTCTTGCTGTTCGAAAAGGACATGTAAACGAAGTGAAGATGCTCATGGTCAGAGGTGCTAACGTTAATGCTGAAACTCGGGATGGCACAACTCCGCTTCATGATGCGATTCAATTTGATAATATGAAAATTGCTGAAGTACTATTACATCATGGAGCTAACGTTAATGCCAGTGATACGTCAGGTATAATTTTTTATATTACAGCTAAAAAAAGATATTTACAGAGTGATGAACATTTTGTAAAACATGGAATTTTATGTTAATTCGACATATATCTCTTTTTTTGCACCAGGTGTTACACCACTGCGTTTTGCTATTGAAAAAGAAAATGTAGAAGTTGTTGCAATGATGTTAGACAGAGGTGCTAACATTAATGCTATATCACATACCGATCAATGTGACGTTTCTAGTCGCATTTATTGTGAAGAAATTGTTAATTGTCTTAAACAGCATATAGTTAAGATAAAAGCTGCAAATTTATTCGTAAGTGAACAATTATTATCAATGGTCACGAATTATGAAATAAATGATTCACAGAATAAATGTGAAAAAGAAGTAGCAATCATGAAGAATGAGAAAATTAGTAATACTAACATATCATTTTACGATATCCTGATAAAAGATACAAATCTAGTAATATACATGAGAAATGAAAATGTTGTGCAGGTTTTAAGTTCAGACGAGTATAAAACAAAATTTCCAATATACTTTAGCATGATAAAAAATCAGTTCAGAAAAGGTATGAAAAAGAAAGAGTTGCTCGAACAAGGCATTAAAAGTTTTTATTTTTTCTGTAACTTTCCTGAGCTACCACTTGAGTGTATTGAACAAATAGTTAGTTACTTAAGTGATAATGACATAAGAATTTTAATAGATACTTGTAAGTCTGTTAGTGTCAGTATTCGTAATACTGATATTAATGATGTATAAATTACTTCAAATACATCTAAAGTGCTATGTGTGTAAGTTAAGGAAGAACGAACTACTTTAAACATGAAAGAACAGCTATAAAAACTTAAAAATTATTGCTGTATTTTAAATACAGATTACTATCTTATTTTGAAATTATTTTTTTTAAGATTTTATTTTATTCTACTTTTTTGAAAGTTGTTTTTTACGTTTACATTTTCTCGGACGTGTTTTTTTTTTTATGGTAGATTCAAGGAAAACTAGACTGTTTTATATCTTCCACTTTTTCAAACTTTGTGTCAGATTTTATAACATTTGTATAACGCAAAATTTATATACATTAATCCGATGATATTTGGTTATTGAACAGAGTGTAACACGTGTAATTGCTTTTATTAATTTGAAAAATAAAAGTAGAGTGGAAAGCTTTGAAGTAACCCCTTGGGTACGGATTTATTTGAGAAAATATTTGCATGTGGAACGGATATAATTTTTGGTTGCTTGGAGTAGTATGTAAAAGCAAAAAAGTGAAAAAAGTGAATGACGTGTCTCAGACGTCAAATGTACCCAAGGGGTTAATCTTTGTTTTTATCACAGATGTATGTAGTGTCCTTATATATATATATAATTGTTATATTTATCTTTTTCTCATGTTTACAGTTTATCTATTTATATAACAGTATTATAATGTACTCTGTATTGTAAGTCTACCATTTTGCAATAAACCGCTTTTATATATCAAGATGTACATTTCCTCTTTTCATGTATATTCTCTATATATTTGTATATGGAGATTCAAATTATATAAAATATTAATATCAGGGACTCGGACCGAAATGAAATTTCGGTCCGTTTACGGTTACGGTCCGATGCTGTACCTGATTTTCGGTTTCGGTTTCGGTT
>NW_018020906.1:138849-140376 GCF_002006095.1 Pseudomyrmex gracilis | reverse complement strand
TAGCTCTGGCTTCGAACACAATCTAATGAGTTGCCAATGACGACTGTGATTTTCAAATTCTTCCAAATAAAAATTCTTGTAAAACGTTTAACAACGTTAGAAAAATCCGAACCGAAATAAACATCGGAAATAGTTTTCGGTTCGGTTATGGTTCCGGTCCATTAGTCTACATAATATTTCGAGCCGGTTTGCAGTTTCGGTTTGACTAAAATAACGGTTACGGTCCGGTTATCGGTTTCGGTTTCAGTCCGGTCCGGATCCTTGATTAATATACATATATAGATATATATTTGCAAGTTCTTTCTCATTAATCTTTTTTCTTTTGTAAGTACTTCGATTGATCTATGAGAACAATGTCAGGTAATCATTTTTTCTCTATTATTTCTCTATTAATACTCTACAAAATTCGAAATTGAACTATAAGTTTTATTAAATGTTTTTTTCTTTTTAATTCACAAATGATTCGTTCCGTGGTTTTCATTGTAACATTTTCTATTTACAATTGAGATATTATGGGATAAATAACGTGGAAAAATAAATGATAATTAATTATTAGATAAACTGTCCGATATGTTATCTGAAAGTGGAACAACTTCGACCCTGTATATCTTGAGAAAGCGCATTTCACGTTATCATACGCGACAAGTCTGTACCGACTTGTATACCGACGTGTACATAGCACGAAATAGAACCATGTCCACCGCACATAGCACGAAATAGAACCATGTCCACAGAACATAGCACGGAATAAAACCATGTCCACGCCATGGAGATAAAGGAGGGAACATTAAGGGATATTATAGGCGCGGTGAGTGAAGCCATGGTGCGGGGGGGNTTTGACCTCTAAACAACCTTCAGTCCATATATGTAATACTCCTATATTGCTAGTACACACGGCGTCAAAAATTCGCGGAGTAGGCGTGGGGATCGGAGGGCAAGCGGGGGGGTTGCTCGTAGCGCCAACGGGCGCCGTACAAACTAAGTAGTAGTCCACAACTACGTCGTGTCGATAATGTAACTATTCTTCTTTATTATTTTCTTCTCAAAACGTAAAACTATTGGCTATTTGCTAAATACTTAACGTTGACAAGTAACATGTATATAAATATATGTGTGTAAGTATGTATTAAATGAAACTATAATGTCTTTGGTATATGGGAGAAACGTATATTGTAAAAGTCTCGTTTAAAAAATTATATAATATTATATGTAGTCACTAAATAAATATAATTTTATTATATTATCATTCTATTATATTATATCTATATATATATATTATTGTGTATACGATTAAATATATGTAAAAATAGAAACACATTAAAAAATGAATAGGAAAAACGGTGCATAAATAAGAAGAAAATGATTATAACAAATATACAGGGTGTTTCAGAACTATGGGATCAAACTTCTAGGGGTTATTCAGTGCAACAGTAGAAAACATTTGAGTATAGGGACCCATGTCCGGAAAAGTGAAATAAAAAAAAAATTTAAAGTCTTAAATTTTTAGTCAAGTCCGCCGAAATCACG